>NC_057802.1:609185471-609202342 GCF_018294505.1 Triticum aestivum | reverse complement strand
CACCTCGTGTACAAATTGGACAATCTCTTCCGGAGTATCAGGGTTCCGGACAGGAACTCATCTGTTACACGGGCACTTCAATGTTTTTTAAACTTATTTGAACTCCAGCCTATTTTTGCGTTCAGTATGTAGCATTCAAAGCGACGTCATCAATTTCCAACACGTTCTGACATCATTTGCTGTTTTTCAGTCATTTATCGATTTGTTTAGAGAGCTAAATGACCGTGAAATTGAAAATCACTAGAAAATGAACTCTGAAAATGTTGGAACTTGGCATGGTATCATCATTTCACCCGCGTAGCATGTGCAAAAGAGTAGAGAGGGTCACGGCGAAAACTGGACGCACCTCGTGTACAAACTGGACAATCTCTTCCGGAGTATCAGGGTTTCGGACGAGAACTCATCTGTTACACGGGCACTTGAGTGTTTTTTAAACTTATTTGAATTCCCGCCTATTTTTGTGTTTAGTATGCAGCATTCAAAGCGACGTCATCAATTTCCAACACGTTATGACATCATTTGCTGTTTTTCAGTCATTTACCGATTTGTTTAGAGAGCTAAATGACCGTGAAATTGAAAATCACTAGAAAATGAACTCTGAATATGTTGGAACTTGGCATGGTATCATCATTTCACCTGCATAGCATGTGCAAAAGAGTAGAGAGGGTCACGGCGAAAACTGGACGCACCTTGTGTACAAACTGGACAATCTCTTCCGGACACTACTAGGAAAAGGCCTGCTAGTGGCGCACCAGTTTTGCCTACTAATGGCGCACTACTGGTGCGCCACTAGGACCACGCCATTAGAATTAAATACTAATAGCGCACCGCCACCGTGCGCCATTAGTATGCCTCCCAGGGGCCATATTTACCCATGTGCCTTGGCATACTAATGGCGCACTAGGGGGTGATGCGCCATTAGTGTCCTTTCTGCAGTGCGCCATTAGTGTGCTGAGTGGTGCGCCATTAGTATGAATATTAGGGATTTTTTTTCTTTTCTGATATTTGCACAGGTTGCAAAACATATTACTGCACATAATATAAAGAGCACAACATATAAACAACAGATTTATCGAATACAATAGAAGATTAGTCTCCGAATACAATTCATCATATTAGTCTCCGAATTTCAAATACCGAAATAAGTTATAATATTACAAGTCTCGAAACTGCGAGTAGCGTGTTTGTCTTCACATTACAAGTCGATATCGATCATCTAAACTACCATCACATAGAAGAGAGCTGCGGTCATCACGGTTAGCATCATCGCGATGAAACTGGTCTTCATCCGGTTCCTCCTCCGCTCCCTCCTCTCTCCCTCTAGATAGCGCGCGTATCTAACTTCCGCCTCCGCCCTAGTGGTGTACCCTTTGTAACTGTTACCGCTGAAACGGTGAACCTGTCTCCGACACTCCTCCCAGTTGCCGTAGACTCCGGGAACCTTACCCTTGTACACGACATACGACGACATCTCTATATATGCACTAGCCAAACAAAACGTTAGTAGCAATTCACAGACAATACATAAGCAATATATAAGTATGCAACAAAAGGATCGGAAGAGAAAAGCAACACATTAATAGCACGATTCATGGTCCTACTAATAAATAGCATCGATTACATATGAGTTGAACGACTGTCCAAACCAAAGAGACATAAAAGTTCATTAAAGTTTAATATTACAACATGAGCCAATCGACATTTCAGAACTACATAGCATCACTACTTTTGACTCGACTCAGGGACCGAAGCGTGGATGAAGCCGCCGTCTTTCGTGATGGTCATGAAATCGCGGGAGTTGTCAGCCTGCATTTGTAGCGTTGTTTCTATCTCACTGTTGGACGGTTGATGTCTGAGATAGAACTGCCCCGAGGTACGAAGGACATCTTGATGGATGATTTCCGCAAACTCCGACTGGATGCGAAAGAATTCTTGTCTGATGTCCGCGTCCTGGATTGCCGACAAGCGTGCGGCCCAATCTTTGAGATTATTTGGTAGCAGAAGATGATTATGGTCACGTAAGATCGCCCGCATGTGATGGAGGGCGTAGTAGGCATCCTTCTGACCGCCAGGCGGCTGCTTGACGCAGGAGAACGTCATATTGTGGCTGAAGATGTGCTTGCCGTACTTACGAACTGGCCTGCTGAAGGTGCCTCTAGATCTGGCGTAGCCGGGGAGAACATCATCAAGAACTTTCTTGATATTTGTGTAGTCTATCTACGACTGACGGTCCGGGTCAAAATACGTGGCCATGGAATATTTCGGGCTTAAGAGGATGAGTGTGCAATGTGTGCCACTGCACAAAACACGGAATGTTAGAAAAAAAGAACGATCGAAATCTAAGAAATCATAAGTTACGGGGCGGTGAGGGGATGACTTACTCGGGAAAGTAAGGCACGAGGAAGTTATCCTTATCTGGGTTTGCCAGAATGACGCCTTCGAGGTATGAACACGCGACTTGCCGGTCCCCAGCGTTGCCCAAGATCTTGGTGTTGGGAATCGTAGCATAATTTTAAAATTTTCCTACGCTCACCAAGATGCATCTATGGAGTATACTAGCAACGAGGGGAAAGGAGTGCATCTACATACCCTTGTAGATCGCGAGCGGAAGCGTTCCAATGAACGTGGATGACGGAGTCGTACTCGCCGTGATCCAAATCACCGATGACCGAGTGCGAACGGACGGCACCTCCGCGTTCAACACACGTACGGTGCAGCGACTTCTCCTCCTTCTTGATCCAGCAAGGGGAAAGGAGAGGTTGATGGAGATCCAGCAGCACGACGGCGTGGTGGTGGATGTAGCGGGATGCCGGCATGGCTTCGCCGAGCTTCTATGAGAGAGAGGGGTGTAGCAGGGGAGGAGGGAGGCGCCCAAGGCTGTAATGTTGCTTCCCTCCCTCCCCCCCCTTTATATAGGCCCCCTGGGAGGGGGGGCCGCCGGCCAAGATCCATCTGGAGGGGGGGGGGGCGGCGGCCAAGGGGGGTGGCTTGCCCCCCAAGGCAAGTGGGGCGCCCCCCCACCCTAGGGTTTCCAACCCTAGGCGCAGGGGGAAGGCCCATGGGGGGGCGCCCAGCCCACTAGGGGCTGGTTCCCTTCCCACTTCAGCCCACGGGGCCCTCCGGGATAGGTGGCCCCACCCGGTGGACCCCCGGGACCCTTCCGGTGGTCCCGGTACAATACCGGTAACCCCCGAAACTTTCTCAGTGGCCGAAACTTGACTTCCAATATATAATTCTTCACCTCCGGACCATTCCGGAACTCCTCGTGACGTCCGGGATCTCATCCGGGACTCCGAACAACTTTCGGGTTTCCGCATACTCATATCTCTACAACCCTAGCATCACCGAACCTTAAGTATGTAGACCCTACGGGTTTGGGAGACATGTAGACATGACCGAGACGCCTCTCCGGTCAATAACCAACAGCGGGATCTGGATACCCATGTTGGCTCCCACATGTTCCACGATGATCTCATCGGATGAACCACGATGTCGAGGATTCAATCAATCCCGTATACAATTCCCTTTGTTAATCGGTATGTTACTTGCCCGAGATTCGATCGTCGGTATCCCAATACCTTGTTCAATCTCGTTACCGGCAAGTCTCTTTACTCGTACCGCAATGCATGATCCCGTGACTAACGCCTTAGTCACATTGAGCTCATTATGATGATGCATTACCGAGTGGGCCCAGAGATACCTCTCTGTCACAGGGAGTGACAAATCCCAGTCTCGATCCGTGCCAACCCAACAGACACTTTCGGAGATACCCGTAGTGCACCTTTATAGTCACCTAGTTACGTTGTGACGTTTGGCACACCCAAAGCACTCCTACGGTATCCGGGAGTTGCACGATCTCATGGTCTAAGGAAAAGATACTTGACATTGGAAAAGCTCTAGCAAACGAAACTACACGATCTTTTATGCTATGCTTAGGATTGGGTCTTGTCCATCACATCATTCTCCTAATGATGTGATCCCGTTATCAATGACATCCAATGTCCATAGTCAGGAAACCATGACTATCTGTTGATCAACGAGCTAGTCAACTAGAGGCTTACTAGCGACACGTTGTAGTCTATGCATTCACACATGTATTACGATTTCCGGACAATACAATTATAGCATGAACAATAGACGATTATCATGAACAAAGAAATATAATAATAATCATTTATTATTGCCTCTAGGGCATATTTCTAACAGTCTCCCACTTGCACTATAGTCAATAATCTAGTTACATTGTGATGAATCGAACACCCATTGCGTCCTGGTGTTGATCATGTTTTGCTCTAGGGAGAGGTTTAGTCAACGGATCTGCTACATTCAGGTCTGCATGTACTTTACAAATATCTATGTCTCCATTTTGAACACTTTCACGAATGGAGTTGAAGCGACGCTTGATATGCTTGGTCTTCCTGTGAAACCTGGGCTCCTTCGCAAGGGCAATAGCTCCAGTGTTGTCACAGAAGAGAGTCATCGGGCCCGACGCATTGGGAATCACCCCTAGGTCGGTAATGAACTCCTTCATGCAGACTGCTTCCTGCGCTGCCTCCGAGGCCGCCATATACTCCGCTTCACATGTAGATCCCGCCACGACGCTTTGCTTGCAACTGCACCAGCTTACTGCTCCTCCATTCAAAATATACACGTATCCGGCTTGTGACTTCGAGTCATCCAGATCTGTGTCGAAGCTAGCGTCGACGTAACCCTTTACGACGAGCTCTTCGTCACCTCCATAAACGAGAAACATATCCTTAGTCCTTTTCGGGTACTTTAGGATATTCTTGACCGCTGTCCAGTGTTCCATGCCGGGATTACTTTGGTACCTTCCTACCAAACTTACGGCAAGGTTTACATCAGGTCTGGTACACAGCATGGCATACATAATAGACCCTATGGCCGAGGCATAGGGGATGACACTCATCTTTTCTATATCTTCTGCCGTGGTCGGTCATTGAGCCGTGCTCAACTGCACACCTTGCAATACAGGCAAGAACCCCATCTTGGACTGATCCATATTGAACTTCTTCAATATCTTGTCAAGGTATGTACTCTGTGAAAGACCAATGAGGCGTCTCGATCTATCTCTATAGATCTTGATGCCTAATATATAAGCAGCTTCTCCAAGGTCCCTCATTGAAAAACACTTATTCAAATAGGCCTTTATACTTTCCAAGAATTCTATATCATTTCCCATCAATAGTATGTCATCCACATATAATATGAGAAATGCTACAGAGCTCCCATTCACTTTCTTGTAAACACAGGCTTCTCCATAAGTCTGTGTAAACCCAAACGCTTTGATCATCTCATCAAAGCGAATGTTCCAACTCCGAGATGCTTGCACCAGCCCATAGATTGAGCGCTGGAGCTTGCATACTTTGTTAGCATTCTTAGGATCGACAAAACCTTCCGGCTGCATCATATACAACTCTTCCTTAAGGAAGCCATTCAGGAATGCCGTTTTGACGTCCATCTGCTATATCTCATAATCATAGTATGCGACAATTGCTAACATGATTCGGACGGACTTCAGCTTCGCTACGGGTGAGAAAGTCTCATCGTAGTCAACCCCTTGAACTTGTCGATAACCCTTAGCGACAAGTCGAGCTTTGTAGATGGTCACATTACCATCCGCGTCCGTCTTCTTCTTAAAGATCCATTTGTTTTCTATGGCTCGCCGATCATCGGGCAAGTCAGTCAAAGTCCATACTTCATTTTCATACATGGATCCTATCTCAGATTTCATGGCTTCTAGCCATTTGTCGGAATCCGGGCCCGCCATCGCTTCTTCATAGTTCGAAGGTTCACCGTTGTCTAACAACATGATTTCCAGGACAGGGTTGCCGTACCACTCTGGTGCGGAACGTGTCCTTGTGGACCTACGATGTTCAGTAGTAACTTGATCCGAAGCTTCATGATCATCATCATTAACTTCCTCCCCAGTCGGTGTAGGCATTACAAGAACATTTTCCCGCGCTGCGCTACTTTCTGGTTCGGAAGGGGTGACTATCACCTCATCAAGTTCCACTTTCCTCCCACTCAATTCTTTCAAGAGAAACTCCTTCTCTAGAAAGGACCCGTTCTTGGCAACGAAGATCTTGCCTTCGGATCTGAGGTAGAAGGTATACCCAATCGTTTCCTTAGGGTATCCTATGAAGACGCATTTCTCCGACTTGGGTTCGAGCTTTTCAGGTTGAAGTTTCTTGACATAAGCATCGCATCCCCAAACTTTTAGAAACGACAGCTTAGGTTTCTTCCCAAACCATAATTCATACGGTGTCGTCTCAACGGATTTCAACGGAGCCCTATTTAAAGTGAATGCTGCAGTCTCTAAAGCATAGCCCCAAAATGAGAGCGGTAAATCGGTAAGAGACATCATAGATCGCACCATATCCAATAGAGTGCGATTACGACATTCGGACACACCATTTCTCTGAGGTGTTCCAGGCGGCGTGAGTTGTGAAACTATTCCACATTTCCTTAAGTGTGTACCAAATTCGTGACTTAAATATTCTCCACCACGATCTGATCGTAAGAATTTTATTTTCCTGTCACGTTGATTCTCAACTTCACTCTGAAATTCCTTGAACTTTTCAAAGGTTTCATACTTGTGTTTCATTAGGTAGACATACCCATATCTACTTAAGTCATCAGTGAGAGTGAGAACATAACGATATCCTCCGCGAGCCTCAACACTCATTGGACCGCACACATTGGTATGTATGATTTCCAATAAATCGGTTGCTCGCTCCATTGTTCCGGAGAACGGAGTCTTGGTCATCTTACCCATGAGGCATGGTTCACACGTGTCAAATGATTCGTAATCAAGAGACTCCAAAAGTCCATCTGCATGGAGCTTCTTCATACGCTTGACACCAATGTGACCAAGGCGGCAGTGCCACAAGTATGTGGTACTATCGTTATCAACTTTACATCTTTTGGTATTCATACTATGAACATGTGTAACATCACGTTCGAGATTCATCAAGAATAAACCATTGACCAGCGGGGCATGACCATAAAACATATCTCTCAAATAAATAGAACAACCATTATTCTCGGATTTAAATGAGTAGCCATCTCGAATTAAACGAGATCCAGATACAATGTTCATGCTCAAAGCTGGCACTAAATAACAATTATTGAGGTTTAAAACTAATCCCGTGGGTAGATGCAGAGGTAGCGTGCCGACGGCGATCACATCGACCTTGGAACCATTCCCGACGCGCATCGTCACCTCGTCCTTCGCCAGTCTCCGTTTATTCCGTAGTTCCTGTTTTGAGTTACAAATATGAGCAACCGCACCGGTATCAAATACCCAGGAGCTACTACGAGTACTGGTAAGGTACACATCAATTACATGTATATCACATATACCTTTGGTGTTGCCGGCCTTCTTTTCCGCTAAGTTTTTGGGGCAGTTCCGCTTCCAGTGACCACTTCCCTTGCAATAAAAGCACTCAGTTTCAGGCTTGGGTCCATTCTTTGACTTCTTCCCAGTAACTGGTTTACCGGGCGCGGCAACTCCCTTGCCATCCTTCTTGAAGTTCTTCTTACCCTTGCCCTTCTTGAACTTAGTGGTTTTGTTCACCATCAACACTTGATGTTCTTTTCTGATCTCCACCTCCGCTGATTTCAGCATTGAATATATCTCAGGAATGGTCTTTTCCATCCCCTGCATATTGAAGTTCATCACAAAGCTCTTGTAGCTTGGTGGAAGCGACTGAAGGATTCTGTCAATGACCGCGTCATCCGGGAGATTAACTCCCAGCTGAGTCAAGTGGTTGTGCAACCCAGACATTCTGAGTATGTGCTCACTTACAGAACTATTTTCCTCCATTTTACAGCTGAAGAACTTGTCGGAGACTTCATATCTCTCGACCCGGGCATGAGCTTGGAAAACCAATTTCAGCTCCTCGAACATCTCATATGCTCCATGTTTCTGAAAACGCTTTTGGAGACCCGGTTCTAAGCTGTAAAGCATGCCGCACTGAACGAGGGAGTAATCATCAGCACGCTGCTGCCAAGCGTTCATAACGTCTTGGTTTTCTGGGATTGGTGCTTCACCTAGTGGTGCTTCTAGGACATAATCTTTCTTGCCTACTATGAGGATGATCCTCAGGTTCCGGACCCAGTCCGTATAGTTGCTGCCATCATCTTTCAGCTTGGTTTTCTCTAGGAACGCGTTGAATTTGAGGGCAACGTGGGCCATTTGATCTACAAGCCATATTGTAAAGATTTTAGACTAAGTTCATGATAATTAAGTTCATCTAATCAAATTATTCAATGAACTCCCACTCAGATAGACATCCCTCTAGTCATCTAAGTGAAACATGATCCGAGTTAACTAGGCCGTGTCCGATCATCACGTGAGACGGACTAGTCAAGATCGGTGAACATCTCCATGTTGATCGTATCTTCTATACGACTCATGCTCGACCTTTCGGTCCTCCGTGTTCCGAGGCCATGTCTGTACATGCTAGGCTCGTCAAGTCAACCTAAGTGTATTGCGTGTGTTCCGAGGCCATGTCTGTACATGCTAGGCTCGTCAACACCCGTTGTATTCGAACGTTAGAATCTATCACACCCGATCATCACGTGGTGCTTCGAAACAACGAACCTTCGCAACGGTGCACAGTTAGGGTGAACACTTTCTTGAAATTATTATAAGGGATCATCTTACTTACTACCGTCGTTCTAAGCAAATAAGATGCAAAAACATGATAAACATCACATGTAATCAAATAGTGACATGATATGGCCAATATCCTTATGCTCCTTTGATCTCCATCTTCGGGGCACCATGATCATCTTCGTCACCGGCATGACACCATGATCTCCATCATCATGATCTCCATCATTGTGTCTTCATGAAGTCGTCACGCCAACGATTACTTCTACTTCTATGGCTAACGCGTTTAGCAACAAAGTAAAGTAATTTACATGGCGTTATTCAATGACACGCAGGTCATACAAAATAATAAAGACAACTCCTATGGCTCCTGCCGGTTGTCATACTCATCGACATGCAAGTCGTGATTCCTATTACAAGAATATGATCAATCTCATACATCACATATATCATTCATCACATCTTCTGGCCATATCACATCACATAACACATGCTGCAAAAACAAGTTAGACGTCCTCTAATTGTTGTTGCAAGTTTTTACGTGGTTTGTAGGTTTCTAGCAAGAACGTTTCTTACCTACGTATGACCACAAAGTGATTTGCCAATTTCTATTTACCCTTCATAAGGACCCTTTTCATCGAATCCGTTCCGACTAAAGTAGGAGAGACAGACACCCGCTAGCCACCTTATGTAACTAGTGCATGTCAATCGGTGGAACCTGTCTCACGTAAGCGCACGTGTAAGGTCGGTCCGGGCCGCTTCATCCCACAATGCCGCCGAAACAAGATACGACAAGTAGCGGCAAGAAGAATTGGCAACATCAACGCCCACAACTGCTTTGTGTTCTACTCGTGCATAGTAACTACGCATAGGCCTGGCTCATGATGCCACTGTTGGGAATCGTAGCATAATTTTAAAATTTTCCTACGCTCACCAAGATGCATCTGTGGAGTATACTAGCAACGAGGGGAAAGGAGTGCATCTACATACCCTTGTAGATCGCGAGCGGAAGCGTTCCAATGAACGTGGATGACGGAGTCGTACTCGCCGTGATCCAAATCACCGATGACCGAGTGCCGAACGGACGGCACCTCCGCGTTCAACACACGTACGGTGCAGCGACGTCTCCTCCTTCTTGATCCAGCAAGGGGAAAGGAGAGGTTGATGGAGATCCAGCAGCACGACGGCGTGGTGGTGGATGTAGCGAGATGCCGGCAGGGCTTCGCCGAGCTTCTACGAGAGAGAGGGGTGTAGCAGGGGAGGAGGGAGGCGCCCAAGGCTGTAATGTTGCTGCCCTCCCTCCCCCCCCTTTATATAGGCCCCCTGGGAGGGGGCCGCCGGCCAAGATCCATCTGGAGGGGGGGGGCGGCGGCCAAGGGGGGTGGCTTGCCCCCCAAGGCAAGTGGGGCGCCCCCCCACCCTAGGGTTTCCAACCCTAGGCGCAGGGGGAAGGCCCATGGGGGGGCGCCCAGCCCACTAGGGGCTGGTTCCCTTCCCACTTCAGCCCACGGGGCCCTCCGGGATAGGTGGCCCCACCCGGAGAACCCCCGGGACCCTTCCGGTGGTCCTGGTACAATACCGGTAACCCCCGAAACTTTCCCGGTGGCCGAAACTTGACTTCCTATATATAATTCTTCACCTCCGGACCATTCCGGAACTCCTCGTGATGTCCGGGATCTCATCCGGGACTCCGAACAACTTTCGGGTTTCCGCGTACTCATATCTCTACAAACCTAGCGTCACCGAACCTTAAGTGTGTAGACCCTACGGGTTCGGGAGACATGTAGACATGACCGAGATGCCTCTCCGGTCAATAACCAACAGCGGGATCTGGATACCCATGTTGGCTCCCACATGTTCCACGATGATCTCATCAGATGAACCACGATGTCGAGGATTCAATCAATCCCGTATACAATTCCCTTTGTTAACCGGTATGTTACTTGCCCGAGATTCGATCGTCGGTATCCCAATACCTTGTTCAATCTCGTTACCGGCAAGTCTCTTTACTCGTACCGCAATGCATAATCCCGTGACTAACGCCTTAGTCACATTGAGCTCATTATGATGATGCATTACCGAGTGGGCCCAGAGATACCTCTCCGTGACACGGAGTGAAAAATCCCAGTCTCGATCCGTGCCAACCCAACAGACACTTTCGGAGATACCCGTAGTGCACCTTTATAGTCACCCAGTTACGTTGTGACGTTTGGCACACCCAAAGCACTCCTACGGTATCCGGGAGTTGCACGATCTCATGGTCTAAGGAAAAGATACTTAACATTGGAAAAGCTCTACCAAACGAAACTACACGATCTTTTATGCTATGCTTAGGATTGGGTCTTGTCCATCACATCATTCTCCTAATGATGTGATCCCGTTATCAATGACATCCAATGTCCATAGTCAGGAAACCATGACTATCTGTTGATCAACGAGCTAGTCAACTAGAGGCTTACTAGGGACACGTTGTGGTCTATGCATTCACACATGTATTACGATTTCCGGACAATACAATTATAGCATGAACAATAGACGATTATCATGAACAAAGAAATATAATAATAATCATTTATTATTGCCTCTAGGGCATATTTCCAACACTCTGCACGCATGTAGAAGGGGTCGACTATCACGATGTCCGGGGTCTTGTCTCTAATGATCCGCATCTCCATACTCAGCGAAAATAGCCGAACGAAGGTGTAGTGCTGCGGATGAAGGTTAAACATAGCGAAGATGTCATCAAACCGCAGGACGATCGTACCCCCGATGGCGCTATCCACAAAGCCCTTTCCCTCTGGCACCTTGGCCACGAAAACCGGGTATGCCACATCATTCTCGGAGAGACGCCGCTTCTCCAAAGAAAGAATACTGTCATGCAGACTCCGCATAGCACCGGTTGCAGCATTGAGCAGATTAGTCGGTAGCATCGGCCTACCTGCCACATGCACCCTCCCCGAGATATCCTTAGGTGAAGGTGGCCCGTCCTGAGCACGGATCGTACTCGGTGCCGGCTAGCTCGCACCGCCCTTGTTATTCTTTCGTTTCCGTCCCTTCTTCCTCATCTCCTGTAATGGGATCGAGTTCTGCTCAGAGACCGCCTTCTTGAGTGTGTTGGGGCTGATAATATTCCGCACCTCGGCTATCTGAGGCTCGGTGAAGGCGGCAGCTGGAGGCGTCTCCTGAGAACTGAACGCCAGACGACGCCTTGTTGCAATTGGGTTTCTCCGCGGTACCAGCTCGATCGCGGTCGTCTTTTTCAGGGTTGGGTTCTTGAGAAGGAGGCCCGAAGAATTCGTCACCGTACCCATGTTCGGCAAAGTACTTAGCGACGTTGGTAAATGTGCCTTCGTCGTCGTCCGGATCCTGTGCCATATGCATGTCCGGATCCTGTGCCATAGGGATGTCCGGCATGTCTGGTAGCGTTGCGACGGTCTTGCCATGGCTTGGCGCCGGCACGACTGGCGGTGTTGTCTATGGGGTGGTGTCCCCCGCCCCCAAACGAATCTGGCTCTTCAGCCAAAGCAGGGGCCAGCCTACGCAGGCGCCGAGGGTCATCACATCATCTTCGTCGGCCCCAGCGGGTCGAATCGGAGGTAACAACTCATCGCAGCCTGGCAGCACCCGAACCAGTTCAACCCTATACACGGTGGGTGGCATCGGATTACCGTGGAACACGGGGTTGCCCGGTTGAACGATTCTGCCCTTGGCGACATCGATCAACTCGCTGCCCACGAAGTGCAGGAGAGTGCAGCGAACGTCGGCGGCGCCCTGCGAAAACATGTAGGGCGTCAGGGATGCCCAGTCAAAGGTAAGGAGATGAAGTCATCGGCCGAGAGGCTTAGTTACCGTGATGGCGTCGAGCTCGGCTAATGTGGAGGCACCGCCAATGGCGGGCGTGCAACTAACGGAGGGGCCGCTTGCTGCCGAGGTGCCGGCCGGCGTACACCCGGGTGCATTAAGCTCCAATGCCCGTGCCGGCGCCGGAGACACCAATACCACCTCCGCCGGAGACACCAATGGCCCCTCCTGCGCGTTGTGCGAGTTGTTGGCCGTGAAGCTGGGAACCGGGGGCGGCCCCTGTTGGCCGCCCGCAATCCACGCCTGCAGCCCCTCAATCAAGCTAGGCACAATGGCGGTGAGCGTCGTTCCCAGTTGTTGTTGCACTTGCTCTTGGACAATCTCCGTAATCCGCGCCACTTGTGCCTTGAGTTCTTGAACCTCGCGCGACTGGCTTTCCGAGCTGGTCTTTTTCTCCTTTCGCCCACCAGCGTTATAGTATGACGACCATTTTGTGGACAAGCCTTTGCCGGCCACACGACCAGCTTACGACGGCTTACTGAGCTTATCCTTGTTTTTCATTATGTTCAACGCCCTATTTAGAGTGCTGTCCCAAGCTGGGGAGCTCTGAGACGACCCCGCGCTACCGCTTTCAGTCTCCTGCGGAAGGAATGTGAACCATTTAGAAATTTGGCTTCATTAACTAGAATGCAACCATATATGTAGCTAATTACACGGGGGTGTATTCCTTACCAGAACTTTCTCAAGTGCCTTGGTCTTCAGATCCGTGGTAAGCTCCTTTGTTACCGGGTCCTCCTTGTACTGGGCCCTGACATAGTTCCTGGTCTGCTTCTCACTGTATTTCTCGAAGCGGGGCGGCAGGCCTTGCTCGGCACGCTCCGCGTCCTCCTTGTCCGATATAGGTTCCGCCACTCTGTAACCGCCGGGACCGAGTTTGTGGACCCCTAAGTTCAAGTCCCGCATCTCTTTCCCCCACTGACTTGATTCCTCGGATGCGCCGCTCTCACATTTGATCTTGAACTCCTTGTAGTCATCTTCGCTGATCGAAGGATTTTTCGCCTTGATCTTCTCATAACTATCACCTTTGTTAATCATTCTCTTCAACGCGCTTCTCCAAGTAGACAGGGCCGTGCTCATCTTCCTGAGGGCGGCACTGTTCACTTTATTCCCTGAGAGGCGTATGTTTGCAAACTCAGCGGGGAACTTGTATCATTCGTGCAACTTCGTGAAGAGGAGGTTGGGCAAATTCCCTCGGTCCTTATGCCTTAGGTTCTCCGTGTTGATCAAGACGGTGCTCCGGAGAATGCACCCGAGCTGAACCGAGTACCCCTTGACTAATTCTTTGGGCGCCATTGGATCCCCATCGCAGTTCACTTCAGTAAATTCCTCCTTGACGGTGCCGAGCACGTTCGGGCGCCGGTCCTTCCGTTGCCTCTTCGGTTGTCTGCCATCTGTGCGTGCGCTGCCATCATCAGTGGTGGCATCCTCGGCGGCACCATCAGTGGTGTCATCCCCAACGCCACTAGGGGTTGTGTAGTCAGGATCGGTGTCTTCCGTGGCGTCCTCATAGTGGTGAGGTTCTTCCTCCATCTCCTGGGACAGCTCCCAGAATGCCTTGCCGCCCGAACCGCCGGCCTCATCGTTGTGGGCCATGTTTCGCTCTAAATAGGAAAAAAGTTTGGTCAAAAAGTTGGTTATTGTCAAGGAACAAGATCATGGTCTCATCATTTAGGGTTTATCAACACCGAGGCATCCTAAAAGCTAAGCTTTTATCATTTAGGGTTTGTCGACGCCGAGGCACCCTAAAAGCCTAAGCTTTCATCATTTAGGTTTTTATCGACACCGAAGCACCCTAAAAGCCAAGGTTTTATAATTTAGGGTTTGTCGACTCTAAGTTGGGCCTAATCACTTGGCTCTATTGCCACCTATGGTTTAATGCAGCAAGAATAAAGGGGCAGTTGATCCTACTTAATTATGTACTAAGATACCCCGGCCCATGTATTAGTCGCAAGTAATATGTCCTATTTTTAGCAAAGTCATGCTAAAATTCACGGAAAATTTCAGCATGACCTTTGCTGAAAATAGGACATATGGAGTACCCGAATTTGCCGGAACGGAAGTTAATCGACATTCCGGCAAACTCAAGGGCCTCTCGGGGTACCTGCAAAATCATCTCTTCCTTTCTTTCTTCAGTTTGAAATAGTAGTGACCATGGTGATGGACACAGAGGGCCAAATTGCCAGCCAGATTTGCCTTAAAGATATTGCTGGACACAGTGGGCCAAATAGTAGTGGCCATGGTGATGGACACAGAGGGCCAAATAGTAGTGGCCATGGTGATGAACCGTACATGTACACCAAAAGCAGTGTTTTTGTCCCAACCAGTACAGGTTGTACTACTAGAAAACAGAAGAAATTTACAGTTATCCTAATAAAAACTTACAACCTAAAAGGAAACTAGAGATGCACACAAGTAATTGCTTAGTAAGGTGGATGCTTCATGAGGGGCACCGTTTTATAGGATCTCAACCACAGGGGAATTCTTTTTTAAAAGAAGGGTACAGTATCATGCTTATTAATTGATAGTCATGGTAAGTGAACTAATCGAATGTTACATTTCAAGATATTCTTCAATGCTATCCATCATGTGACAGAACAGTATGTAAGATTATTGAAAGTTCAGTGTGATAAGCCCACACAAATGCTGGGTAACCAACTTACAGCTGACATGGTCAAATTTCAGTTAAGATTCAGTTAAGATACATACAGTAAAATCAAAACAAAAATGGACAGTAAACTGATAATGACAGTAAACTGTAATTTGTTACACAGATTTTCCTACTGAAAATATAACTGAATGGACAGAAAAAGGGTGAAAAGATAACTGAATGCTAGGCTAAAATGGACAGTAAACTGTAATTTGTTAACAGTTTACTGTGATTATCAGGTGTCATAACCTACTGAGTAGTCATGTCCCAGTCATGCATCCATGCATCCAGTGGCAACATCTTCCATACATGATCAGGAGTACATCAGAATCTATTGAGTAGTTCTTGTGCTCATCCAGTAGCAACATCTTTCATACATGATCGGTAGTCATGTACCAAATTTTTATTTAAACTGAATTTGCAAATCACCAAGAGCCTACTAGTTTAAGACTAGATTTACACTAAATACACTAGAGTATTTGACCAGTAGTCATGTGAACTCTTTGAATTTGTAAACACTTCCAGACTTGAGCATTGAGAGTTCACAATTGCAAAAAATGTCCCTTGTTCCTGAACTTGTATTGTACTCCCCAATCTTTCAATCTGATATTCTACAGTTTTATAAAAAAACACAGTCCATGGGAAGGCTACAATCATTTGATCAAACACAGAATGTTTATGCAGAATGTTTATGCAGTACAGAGAAGTGTTGAAAATTCAGTTACCACTATTGCCTTGTTGATCTGTTGTACTTCTTTGATCTATTGTTGCTATTTCCCCTGCTGTTAATCTGCTTCTTCACTCTCTAGTTGCTGTAGTTCTTGATCTGCTGCGGAGGAACACAGGTAGGGCAGTGAGAGGAGCAACACAGGCAGAGGAACAAGGTACTGGATCCAACTCAGGCAGAGGAGCAACACAGGCAGGGCAGTGGGAAGGCCGGCGTCGCCACGGTCGAGGGGAGGGAGGGAGGGAATGGGGAGGAAGGGTGGAGAGGGAGGAAGGAGGAAGGAGGAGAGGTACCTGGGCGGGCGCGGCCGATCGCCGGAGGGGTCGGGGTCGGCGGTGGTCATCGTCCTGCACCCCGTGCGGTCGTCGGCGGTGGGATGGTTGCGGGTCCGCGGCGGGATGGTTGGGGGCCGCGGCGGCTTGCTGTCCGGTGGGCGGCGGAGGAGCTGCAGTGGTGGGGGCGAGGGGGCGCGGGGGCAGCGGCGCACGTAGGGGCGGCGGCGTCGTGGGTCGAGGCTGCGGTGGGGAAGTGTGGCGAGGGAGGGACGAAGGGATCGGGCGAATTAGCTAGCTAGGGGGGGAAGAGTACTAATGGCGCACCCCTAGCGGTGCGCCATTAGTATGTTTTTTTTGATAGCAATGGCGCACCCCCGAGCGGTGCGCCATTAGAAATCTTTTTTTTAGATAGCAATGGCGCACCACCCAGCGGTGCGCCATAAGTAACCTTTTTTTTGCACAGCAATGGCGCACCAGTAATTTTTTTATTATTTTTTGTTGCATCTAATATTTTTTTTAGAAAATGAAAATGAATATGAAACAGTAATATTTTTTTTATAAAAACAGTAATAATTTTTTTAAAAATATCATCAAATTTTTTATTTGAAAATATTTATGAATATGAAAAAATATCATCAAATTTGTTATTTGAAAATATAACCAAATTTGTTTTTTGGATTTTTAGTTGCATTCATTTGTGAATTGGTAAGACATTACTGGGGA
>NC_057802.1:609179683-609185319 GCF_018294505.1 Triticum aestivum | reverse complement strand
GGCGGTGGAGCCGGTCGGAGAGGGTGCGGGGGGTCGTCGGCAGCGGTGGAGCGGGGGAGGGTGCGGTGGGTCGTCGGCGGCGGCGGAGCGGCGGAGGGTGCGGGGGGGATCGAGATCGGGATGGAGGGGGATAGCGATCGAGATGGAGGGGGATCGAGATCGAGATGGAGGGGGATCGAGATCGAGTGTCCTCATGAATATTCAATATTTTTTCATATTGAATATGAAAAAATATCATAAAATTTGAAAAAATATTCATGAATTCAAAAAGTGCCCATGAAATTTAAAAATATTCATGAGTTCAAAAAGTGCCCATGAAATACAATCGAGAAATGAAGGCTACAATTTAAATACAATCGATCTTAGCTAGCTATCTGGTCACAATCTTCTTGCCCTTATTTTTCGTAAATGGAGTTCTTCTCTTGAAGGGACGTCCTTTAGGTAGGGTGGTCCTGCTTCTTCTTTTGGTGTATGCTGGTACTTCATCGTCGTCGTCATGTTCCATCTTCGGGTCGCCGTACTTGTCGAAGTATTGCTCATTGGCAACTCCATCCATTCTGATGATCTTCCTTTTGCCTCTCCTCACGACAACACGACTGGGCTTTGACGGGTCGGTAATGAAGAAGCATTGGTCCACTTGGGAAGCCAGTACCGATGGCTCATTTTTCGCGGTGACGTTTGCGCCCGCGGTCTTGGATTTGGCTTCGGGTATAACCATGGTGGTGAAATACCGGTCTTCTTTTAGGACGCTCTTGGCCCATCTGACACAGAACATCGGGACCTTCTCTCCAGCGTAGCTCAGCTCCGAGATCTCCTCGATCCTTCCGTAGTATCTGTCCTTATCGTTACCGGTGTAGGATTCCATCGTTACCCCGGAGTTCTCATAACCATCGCTCTTCATGTCCTTTCCCTCGGTGTAGAATGTGTAGCCGTTCATATCGTACGCCTCATACGTCATCAGGTTGTGCTCGGCGCCCTGTGACAAGGCGAATATGAGTTGTTCTTCCGCGGAAGAATCCTCATGTCAAGCGTACGACAGAAGCTTCTGCTTGAACCAACACGTGAAACATGAGTTGTGCTCTTTGATTATATCTCCGTCTGTCCTCTGTTGGCCTCGGTCATTGTACGTCTTCTCAATAAAGGTTTTGTGTTCTACCACCCAAGGATCGACCACGTCTATGTGTTGTAGCGCGACTATGTTTGCACTTTCAAAGTCGGCGAGTCGACCCTCGAAGTCGACATGCATTTCGCGGCGACCCTCACGGTGACCCCATCCAGCGAGCCTGCCGAGGTGCCTGTTGACGACAGACCAACGGGGTTCTCGATGCCTAGATAATTCGTGCAGTAGGAGATGCACTCTTTGGTCAGAAAGCCCCTGGCTATGCTTCCCTCTAGACGTGACATGTTGCGAACGTATCCTTTGATGACACCATTCATCCTTTCAAACGGCATCATGCTGTGCAGGAACGCCGGCCCGAGTTGGATGATATCCTCCACGATATGGACCAGCAGATGCACCATAACGTCGAAGAATGCGGGCGGGAACTACATCTCAAGCTCGCATAGTATCACCATGATCTCTTCTTATAGCCTTCTGAGTTGCCTCACGCCAACCGACTTTCGAGAGATGACGTCAAAAAAGTTGCATAGGCCAAATAGCGTTTCACGGACGTGCGCGTCCATGATCCCACGGATTGCAACTGGAAGTATCTGCGTCATCAGCACGTGACAGTCGTGAGACTTCATCCCGCTGAACTTCTACTTCGCTGAGTCTAGGTATCTGCTTATCTTCCCCGCGTAACCGTAAGGAAGTTTTACTCCTACGAGGCAGGTGAAAAACTGATCGATCTCCTCCTGACTTAGAGTGAAGCACGCGGGAGGGAAGTCATTTCCGGTCTTCTTGGCCTTTTTGCCTTTGCGACGACTTTCCGTGTCCTGCTTCGCCTCATCATCATCATCATTAGCGTGAAGCTCCTCCCTGATGCCCATTGATTTCAAGTCTGCCCTTGCTTTCGGCCCATCTTTGGTCCTCTCCGGCATGTTAGAGCAGGGTACCAAGTAGACTCTCGCACACGTTCTTCGTGATATGCATGACATCAAGGCTGTGAGGCACACGGTGGATCTTCCAGTACGGCAAGTCCCAGAAAACAGACCTCGTTTTCCATACCTTCAGCAGCAGCTCTTGCGCCTTTCGCTTCTTTCCTGGCTCTGGCGCCTTTGCTTCTTTCCCGGCAGTGGGCAATCTTTCCAATTTTTCAACAGCCCGTCTATTTCCTCGCCGCTCCTCGTACGCGGGCGTCTTCTGGGTTCGGTTTCACCATCGAACAGATCCTTGCGTTTTCTCCATGGGTCATTGTCCCGAAGCGACCTTCGATGTCCCATGAACACGGTTTTCGAAGACCCGGGATCTCTATCTAGCTGGCGATACGTTGTGTCATCCATGCACCTGACGCATCCAGAAAATCCGTGGACCACCTGCCCCGCGAGATATCCGTAACCGAGATAGTCGTGCACCGTCGTGAGCAGTGCGGCTCTCATAGGGAAATATTCTTTCTCTGCGGCGTCCCACGTATTGGCTGGCGTTTTCCACAGCGTGTCTAGCTCCTCTTTCAGCAACCCCAGATACAGATTGATGTCATTCCCTGGTTGTTTCGGCCCTTCAATTAGCATACTCATGTGAATGTACTTCCTCTTCATGCACAACCAGGGGGAAGGTTGTACATCGACACAAACACAGTCCAGGTGCTATGTGTGCTTCTCTGGCTGCCAAACGGATTGACTCCATCGGTGCTCGCGCCTAGCACGATGTTCCTTGGATCGTTTCCAAATTCTGGGTGTTCGAAGTTCAACACTTGCCACTAGCTCCCATCCTTAGGGTGACTCAGCATCTTGTCTTTTTTATTTATCTCCGGATCATTTGCGTCATCTTCTCGCTTCTTCTCCTCCCTATCCGCGTGCCAGCGCAAGAGCTTTGCTACCTTAGGGTCCGCGAAATACCGCTGCAGACGAGGAGTGATCGGAAAGTACCACACCACTTTTCGAGGAGCTTTCTTCCTCTTCTTGTATCGAGTGACACCGCACACCGGACATATGGTAGACTCCGCGTGCTCGTCCCGATAAATGATGCAATTGTTCATGCACACGTGGTATTTCACGTGCGGTAAATCCAGAGGACACACGATTTTCTTCGCCTCCTCGAAACTGGTCGGGCACTTGTTCCCCTTGGGAAGACGTTCGTGCCAGAATGACATGTTCTCGTCGAAGCATGCGTCGGTCATTTTGTGTTTTACCTTCATCTCGAGAGCCATGAGCGTTACTTTCAGGCGGGTATCCTCGGGCCTGCATCCTTCATACAATGGAGTAACCGCGTCTATCTCCAGTTGATCCAGCTTGGCTTTCTCTCGGGCGGCAGCTCTTGCGTTATCCGTCTGCTTGAGAAGCAGCTCTTGAATCTGAGGGTCCTGCACCCAGCCCATCGATGGTCCATCGTCGTCCGCTCTAGCATCTTCATCTTCATGATCATGCCCTTCGTCTGCTCCGGCATCTTCCTCATCATCATGTCCGGCATCTTCTACATGATGACTGTGTACTGCATCTACTTCGTGATCATGTCCTGGAGATTCTTCGTCTTCTCGCCCGCCCTCGCCGCGGTTGTCTTGTTGCCCTTCCTCATTTCTTGCCGGCCGGCCCCCATGGACGACTTCATAATCATCTTCATCACCTTGCCACCGATAGCCATCCATGAAACCACGCAAGAGCAGGTGGTCCCGCACCTGTACGGAATCCGGGTCCATAAGGCTCCTCAGCTTGCATCTTCGACACGGACATCTTATCTCCGTCTCGTTATTTTGAAGCATCTCGGCCTTCGCGGATCTCAAAAACCTATTCACGATGCCTTCGGTCATCGTGCAGACCATGGTCGCCTGCGGGGTAGAGCAAAACGATATTTTAGAACCAAGAAAAAATTTGGCATGACTTTTCCTAAAAATAGGACCAAAAAGAATGCATAGTGCCAAAATTCTCGCCGAAACGGAAATGAATCAACATTCCGGCAAAATATTGGCAACTATCGCATTTCAAATACCGGTACCTGCAAACACAAACATATATGCAACACCACAAACATATGCAACACCACAAACATACATAGATCTAGCTAGGCCATAAAAAGTGCATGTGCACGTTGTTGGAGGGAGAAAAAGGTAGATCTACAACATAAAGAAAGCTTTCCCCTTACTTACCTATCAAAAAAAGGTAATTTAACCACTTAATTTGGATGAATCTATGGTGCAAATGAGGTGAGGAGGAGGAGGCACCCGAGACAAGCTTGGAGGAGGAGGTGGAGAGAATGAAGTGGGGAAAGTGAGTGTGTAGGTGGCTGTCCAAAATATCTAGCTGGTCCCAGGTTACTAATGGCGCACCATCAAAAAATGTGGTTACTAATGGCGCACCAGCTGGCGGTGCACCATTAGTAGTTTTGCAAAAAAAAATGATAGTAGTGGCGCACGGGGTGACTGGTGCGCCATTACTAGTTAAAACTAGTAATGGCGCACTGCGCCCCGGTGCGCCATTAGAATTTTTGGAAAAAAGAAAAGAAAAAAATTGTTAGCAGTGGCGCACAATGGTTGTGGTGTGGCTCACCAGCACACGGTGCGCCACTGCTATATAGTAGTGGCGCATCGCATGTCTGGTGCGCCATTAGTGTGCATATTGTCTATAGCCCTTTTCCTAGTAGTGGGAGCATCAGGGTTTCGGACGAGAACTCATCTGTTACACGGGCACTTCAATGTTTTTAAACTTATTTGAACTCCAGCCTATTTTTACGTTCAGTATGCAGCATTCAAAGCGATTCATCAATTTCCAACATGTTCTGACATCATTTGTGTCGGAGCATCAGGGTTTCGGACGAGAAAGCAAAAATATTCACAAAGAAACTAAATACAGCAAAAAAACTACTCAGAAATAAATAGAAAAAATAAATAAAACAGAAAAGACAAAAACTATATAAAAAATTACTCAAAAATAAATAGAAGAAAATAAATAATGTAGAAAAGAAAAAAACTATATAAAAAATTTGTTGGGGCGCTGCCCAGTGGGCCTGCCAGACCTAGGGTGTGCAAATTCAGGCCCAAAAGGGCCAGCAGGCTCACAGGGCAGCACGCCATAGTTAAGCCCAGAAGCCTGCTATATAGAGAAGTTCGAAGGAGCAGCCGCGGCTGGGTTTATAAACCAGTGCGGCTGCCCTTCACTCGGCGAGGTGGGACTAAACATAGTGCACCGCCGGTGGCAGCGCACAACCATAAGTACCGGTTGGTGGCTCCAACCGGTACTAATGAGTGGGCCTTTAGTACCGGTTCGTGGGCCGTTTCCCGCCCTTGGCCTGACGAAAATTGGCCTTTAGTACCGATTGGTGGCTCCAACCGGTAGTAAAGGCCCCTCCTATATATATGGCACTTACAAAAAATTCAGTTTCATCGACCACCACTTCTTCTCCAACATCCTCGCGTGACATCGCCGCCACCGCCGCACCGTCGCCCATCGCGCGCCGACCTCGCAGGCCCCGCCGCCATCGCCGCACGCCGTCGCCCCCGCCGCCCGTCGTAGCCGTCACCGCCGTCCCCCCGCCGCCCGTCGTC
>NC_057802.1:609175424-609179215 GCF_018294505.1 Triticum aestivum | reverse complement strand
GTCTCGATCGCGCCGTCGCCCCCGGCCCGCCGCTCGTCGTCGCGCCGTCCCCGTCGCATCGCCGTCTCGCGCCGTCGCCCGTACACCGCCGCCCCAGCTCGTACATGTACACACACAGACACACACATACACACACACAGAGACACACACATATTGTTTTTACTTATTTTCTGTTTTCTGTTGTTTAGATTAACTAGTAAGTGTGCACGTGCAATGCACGTATTATCGTGTGATAGAAAAAATATTACTTGGTCTAAAAACTGAGTGAACATATTTGTCATCAATCATGAGTACCGACAATTTTTGAGGGAAAATTTCAAAGAAGTATGTCATGATTCTCTTAACCAAATCCCTTTCGAATCCTTGCCAACAATGATTTACAAGTGGTATAGACATATCTTATTGTGATTAATTAACAAGTCATGTGAATATAAATTTTACATTGATATTATGAATTTTTTTTAAATAGAAGAAGGCATGACCATGAAGAAATTGATGCACAACAATATGTATTTTTAAAGGACACCACCGGTTCACCCACATAAATGATATACATGTTCAGAAACATGACAAAAATGAACATGAGTATACTGAGTAATCATGCACGCAGGCATGGCACGGAGAGAGTACAAATGGTCCCTTCATCTCTAAAGAAAAGGGGGAATGTTGTAGTTGGGTTCACTGGATCTTCTCCGCCGACAACTTCATTGTAGTTTCTGCACAATAACACATTCTCTGAAGAAATATATTCTGTACACAACAACGGTTTCTCTGAAGAAATGTATTCTGCACAATAGATTAAAGTTTCTGCACGATAGCTGACAGCAAGCAAGCGTGCTGAAAGGAGAAAACATATAATTCAAGTGTGCTCCCGGTTAGTCAGTGTATACTGCACTGAAGAAGCTGCAACACCTACATCAACGATCATGTATGCAAGACATACTTGAGTAATGATCCAAGAGTAGCAGCATTGGAGGCAGCAGAGCCACCAATCAGCAGCATTGTTGGCTTAAATTTCCTTCTCATTGTATCATCAAAGACTGTTATGCTTAACTTTGAAGGCTCATGCTTGGTGCAGAATTTTGCATGGAATTCCTTTATTACTTAAGAAATGAATATCAAATGGAAATTTAAGCTTAACCAGTGCGAGCAAGAAATGGCCCAGCTCACTCAGTTTCTTTACCAAATTGTTTGCCCTGGTTGGAGCTAAATTAGTTTTAATGGTATACTATCTTGTTCACCCAACAAACGAAACAAAATCATGGCTTTTAAAAACTGGATGGGGATCTCCCATCCAACTTCATCCAAGCAATCAAAAGTATAGTAAGATATGGTAGTCGTCCAGTGAACTTGCATTAAAAGTGCCATTGTTTTTCCTATAAAGACCTTGGATCATTAGATGGCATATGAAATACTGGATTATAATAAGGTTAGGAAAAAAACAAGCTTGGCCAGAGGCACTGGTAAGAAAGCACTCAAGGAGTTCATTTTTATTTTTAGAGAATGGCTCGAAGAATCGGATAGTGTTGAAAACTGATAAAAATTCAAGCATTATTGCTTATAGTAAAGTATTGTATTTATAACCGTGCGAAGATTTGAGTTGACTAAGTAAGTTTGTGCTTGTAAGTTTCAGGAAAAGAACTTATCTGCACTGAACATATATCCATGGTATTCGGCATATCACTACTGACATACATCCCTTGTTAAAAGACTGCCTGCACTTGAAAACTTAAAGCCTGCATGGGAGAAGTTTCATACAAGGGGACAAGTTCAGTTTCTAATATATAGAAATGAAATTAGTAATTCATGCTTCAAGTCATAAGTCCCAAGCAAAAAAGATTGAAGATGCCGGTCTTTCCAAGAAAAAAAGAATCACTGCACCACCAAGAAAATTGTAAAATTCACACAAAAAAAGGGCATCAAGCAAACAAAAAATTAGTTCTAAACGTATTTTGATTATAAAAAATGGAGTTTGAGTAGCATGAACATATAGTGCAGTACTTAAATGTTTGGAATTACAGCTAAATAAATAACAAACCGTTCCACTTATAAACAAGGTGAAAATGTGCAGAATTTTGCATTGGAAGGCTAACCATTTTTATGTTGTCGGCAGCTGCTGATGCAAATGATTTCATACATAATATAAATTATTTTAAAGGTTCTAGGCTTCGAGCAATGTACAAAGTAGGAAAGTGAACTCGTGGGTACCAACTCTTTTGGATGCAGTGTCATAGACTGAATAGATTTCTTATCCAAGAGTACACATAATCTGTGGACAAACAAACAACTATAATGGAAAGTTTGGAAACAGAATCAGATAGATGATGGAAACCATTATGTGAACATTACCAAGTTTGATAGTTCATTTACCAGCTAATATCCCAGAACTTGATGGCTGTACCATGTGTGCTTGACAATTTGTGGATCCTGAGGAGGGAAAAAACTTAATTAACAGTAGGTACTGAAATGCACACGAATAAATCAGATATGTTTGCATGTATTAGTATCATTGCGGAACCAACCTGGAAAAAACACAATTTGTGGAATACTTACTCAAGCAAGGTACAGGCCCGGTCTAAGTAATCACACAGTGACTAAATCAGATTTGTTTGCATGTATCAGGATCATTCTCTAGCGATCTAGATTCAACTTTAAGATGAAAAGTGAAAACTCAAAGGTGTCACACATCAGATTTACTTGACCAACAATGTGACTAAGAATCTGAAGACTCCCATTAGCAACTTGACAAGCAATTAGATGAAGATAATACTCAAGCTCCTGAAACAAAAAATGTCAGCAGTGTACAGATCGTTGCTGAATCAACCACTGCCACAGAATGGGGACGGCGCAGTGACGCAGGTCTCGTGCCCGCCCGTCGAGATCCCCTCTATGCCAAACCCCTCCGCCTCCATGCCCTTGCGCTGCACCTGGGCGCGCTGGCGGCAGTACTGCTCCTCGACGGTAAGCGCCCGGTCGAGCAGCGAGAGCAGCCCGCTCCCCGCGCCCCACTGGGCGTGGAGACGGTTGAGGCGGCTGCCTCCTTCGAGGCGAGCGTCTGGAAGCGTGAGGCTGTGGTGAGGTGCAGCGGGGCGAGGGAGAAGAGAGAGATGTCGGTCGTCCTTCCTTGCTCTGCCACGCACTTGCCCTGTGGGATGGGAGAAGAGGGAAATAGGGGAGAGATGGCCTCCGTCGCGTGGAGCGGCGGGGGCGACGGGCGACGGGGCCGTGGGGAGAGGTGTGCGGGTGAGGGGAGGGAGCAGTTTTTTTTCGGGAGAAAGAGGTGGAGAGAAAAAAAAAGGAAAATTTCGGTTGTTAAGGGGATCGTATCACGGACTAACTGCAACGCAAATCAAGGAGAGGGCCGCGCGGATTAGAGGGATGCGAGCGCGGACGATTGACAAACCAGCGCGTCTGCTTGGCAGAACATTTGATCCGAGACGTTGATTTGGGTGACAGATAATTGATCTAATACGGACAGTAGGATGCGTTTAAGTTGATTTGATTGAAGGGTTCTGATTACCCCGTGTACAATTTGTTGCGTGACTTTAGAGGAGTTTATGTTTGCTCTTTTAATAGTAGTATAGATGTTAGATAAATTACGTAGATAAGAATGTTAGAATGTTAATGTTAGATGAATTATATGGAAAAGATGTTAAATATTAATGTCAATTTTAGATGAATTAGCTAGATATTAATAAGGTATATATATGAGATTTGAACTAATTAAATTAATATAACTAGTTTATTTTTAGTATGAAAATTAATAGAACAAGTTTATTTTTAGTAAGAAA
>NC_057802.1:609168940-609175057 GCF_018294505.1 Triticum aestivum | reverse complement strand
ATTTTTAGTAAATGCTTAGTTGAACTAGTTTATTTTTAGTAAGAAAATTTAGGTATATGAGATTTGATGATCTAATTAAAATATTACTATATATAGCTACTTTATATATTTTAGTAAGAAAATTAATAGAACTAGTTTATTTTTAGTAAATTCTTAGTTGAATTAATTGAATTAATAGAACTAGTTTATTTTTAGTAAGAAAATTTAGATATCTGAGATTTGATTATCTAATTAAAATATTACTATATAGAACTAGCTACTTTATTTTAGTAAGAAAATTAATAGAACAAGTTTATTTTTATTAAATGCTTAGTTGAACTAGTTGAATTAATAGAACTAGTAAGTGTTTAATGTTTCACCTATATGAACATAGGAAATGTCGTCTGACGATGAAAAAGATTTCATTAAGTGCGAATACTGTGAAGACTAGCACGGCCTGTGCGATAGAAATTTTGTTGTTGATGATAGGCGCTTCAGTATCAAGCTGGATGAGACCTTTGAAGTGGATACAGTAAGTCACAGCGACAAGTCTTTTTTCGTAATTAAGCATGACTTATATATGCTTCATTTGCTTCAACTTATAATTATAAATTTTCACTATTCTACTAGCGCATCCCCTCCCATGCAAGAATTTTTGTCTTCGATAAGATAGATTTCAGTGCTATGGAAACTATGGAGGTAAAGAGAGTTTACCTGAAGACCGAGCATGGTTATACTTTCAACATCAAATTATACAATGCAGACACGTACACCTATTTTTGAATGCAAAACTTGGCAAGCACTATGCAAAGCTTATGCATTTGAGCTTGATATGGTTATCACCTTTGATATTCGTCCGGAAGATGATATTGAAGGTAATAGAGACATCTCGGTTGATGTGCAGACGCCTCCAGTTATACCATTATGTGAGTTTCTCAACCATATTTATGTCTTTGATATTGTTTATTCAAAAATAGTTGACAACTAATTTCTATTGACAGCTTATTTCCATTCAAGCAAACATGTCCGGCGCTTGGTAGACAGGACCTACTACTATCCCGGAGCCGAACTAAACTGCGAGGAGATAAGTCATTATGTTTCATGGCTTGAGGATCTTCATACTGGCAAGACAAATTTTCTTCCTGCACTTAGAAATGTTAGTACTCAAAACGTGCGGCCAATAGTGATGGTATTGAACTACGGTCACATATATTTACGAAAGATGGTAAGATTTTTACTATTTGTCCTTAGTGCATCTTTTGCATACATTATTTTTTTGGTAAACTTTCATTGCTAAGTATATTAATTACTATACGATGTTCTTCAACAGGGACTCCTGACGACAGTTGTGCCTCAGTGGATCGAGACTAAAGGTCACATGTCAATGGTTAGCTTACGGCGAACATATCCTACATTGCACATGAGTGCGTTCAGGATTTCTAAAAGCGATGAATGTTAATAGTGAAAGATTGAAGCAAAATTGTTAACGATCCCAGAGAATTACTAGGGGGCAGCAATAATGAGAAGCGCAGCCCACGATTAGGAGACATGTTCATCTGCATGCTCCAGTATGATGAATCAGGAGAGCTATACATGTTCTATGCTATTTTACCTAAGAGAGAGCAGCATGAGTGGTTTAGCTAGTTCATCCTCTTAGTACTTTTGTCCTCTCATGTCCGTGTTCTTCGTCCTGAACTTAATCTCAAAGGGTGATTTGCTTTTGTGGTGTTATGAACGCTTATAATATCATGACCATGTTGAACTCGATGATATCTTTGCTTCTGGTACAAGTGAATGTTTTTTCTTTAAGCTAGTGTTGGTGGTGATTAGATAGCGGTAATGACTATGATGATTAAACAGTGGTAATGATGACTAAGATGATTTTTAGCTAGCTAGTATACTGTTGTTGATGATATGATGCAAGAGTTTTTATATTAATATCATTTATGAAAGAAACCGCAGATTAGTTTCAGCTGGATGGATCCTAGCTAAGTGATCAAGTATATGCCATATCCATATTATACTTGATCACTAGGTGATCAAGTATAATATGGATATGGCATATACTTGATCACTTAGCTAGGATCCACATGCATCCAGTCGAAACTAATATGCGGTACTTTCACCTAATGAATTAACAACTAAAATAATCACTAAATTAAATTGAAAACACAAAATTAAAGGAAAAATAAAAAATAATACCAAAACAACCCCAAACATTTAGTACCGGTTGGTGTTACGCTCCGGTACTAATGTCCTGCACGCACCCGGGCCTGGCTCGTGCCACGTGGTGGCACTTTAGCGCCGGTTCGTGATGAATCGGTACTAAAGGGGGGGACCTTTAGTCCCCACTCTTTAGTGTCGGTTGTGGAACCGGCACTAAAGGCCCTTACGAACCGGCGCTAAAGCCCGGTTCTGCACTAGGGTATGCAAGTTAGAGATGATATTTCCGCCAGGTTTCTTTAATCCGATGCAACATTTGATCTTACATCTCGCGTATGAGGCTAGAATGGGAGGACCTATGCAGTTCCGATGGCAGTATGCACCTGAACGGGAGTTCAAGCATCTTCGTGGGAAATGTAAGAATAAAGCCCGCATTGAAGCCTCCATAGCCGAGGCATACCTGAACGAGGAGGTGGCCACGACCACGACAAAGTACTATCATGACAATATTCAGACTAGGTTAAATCCAGCTCCTCGTTACAATGAAGAACCCACCAGTAATGTTTCCGACCTTAGCCTCTTCGAAGGGCAAGGTGGCAAAGCAAGTGGACCGAAGCCCAAGAACTTTTCACCTACTGAGTGGTCGACTATTATGATCTATGTCTTGACCAACATGGAAGACGTGCAACCGTACATAAAGTAAGTGTAGAACACCCTTATTGACAACTACTCACTAGTCTTGAGTTCTAACTCGAATTCTTCCTATTGCTAGGGAAATCCAGAACGAATTCTGGAAGCTACCACGTCCTCCTAGCGACGAAGAATCAGTAGACCTTCTTGAAGATACCAATGCTGATGGCGGTTTCATTTCTTGGTTCTCCAGAAAAGTAACTTTTCTAACTTTATGTTACTTCAAGTTGATCTTACTTGCTTGGAATGCTTCCACTAATGAACCAGACAATCTCCTATTAATCTTGTAGGCATATGAGGAGCTTGATATGGACGCCAAAGTGAGAGAAGTAGCCAATGGTTTTGAATACGAGGCCAAGTCATTTAAGGCTTACGACATGAATGGGTATCGCTTCCACACTGATAAACACACGCGTGAGAGGCCCAACCGAAGGTCAATAAATAGTGCGGTCTATTATCTAGGGACAGATGGACGTCACTACTATGGAACCATCGAAGAAATTTATGAGTTGCAGTATTGTGGTTTACAAGGAGTGAAGCCCATCGTATTCAGATGCAGCTGGCTCAATCCTAAGAAAGTGAGACAAACCCCTAGTATTGGATTTGTCGAAGTTGAACGAGCATCGAAATATGCAGGAAATGATGTCTATATAATGGCTCAATAGGCTACACAAGTGTTTTTTCTCCCATTCATGTGCACATCTACGGAATATATCGATCTCTTGAAGTGGGATGTCGTGTACAAGGTACCCCCGCGTATCAAGGTACCTACCCCAAACAAGGACGATTACCATATAAACCCTAACACATACGAGGGAGAGTTCTTTCAAGAAGCAGACATTGACGAAGACGAAGACGATGCAAAGGAAGATGATGGCCTGCATCACGAACATGATGCAATGGAACATGAGGCCATGGATGACATGGAAGTAGATAATGCAGAGGACGAATACGAGGATGTTTCTGACCCTCGAGATTTGGCATTACTTATGCGATGGCACATGGGGCTAGATGAGGATGAGGGCCCCCCGGAAGACTTCGAGGATGAATGTATGAACGGGCATGATAGCGATGATGAAAGCCCTGATCCAAATGTTGCACCTAATATTGACCCTTATTTCTAACAACTCCATGTAATCGTGTGAGAACTCTATGTATGTGTGTCACAACTCTATGTATTCGTGTGTGTAACAACTCTATGTATTCGTGTGTGCATGCTACCTCTTGAGCACTGCGTTGGTTTTCCCTTGAAGAGGAAAGGGTGATGGAGCAAAGTAGCGTAAGTATTTCCCTCAGTTTTTCAGAACCAAGGTATCAATCCAGTAGGAGGCTACGCGCGAGTCCCTCGTACCTACACAAAACAAATAAATCCTCGCAACCAACGCGATAAGGGGTTGTCAATCCCTTCACGGTCACTTACGAGAGTGAGATCTGATAGATATGATAGGATAATATTTTTGGTATTTTTATGATAAAGATGCAAAGTAAAATAAAAGCAAAGTAAAAAGCAAAGGAAATAAATAAGTGTTGGAAGATTAATATGATGAAGATAGACCCGCGGGCCATAGGTTTAACTAGTGGCTTCTCTCAAGAGCATAAGTATTTTACGGTGGGTGAACGAATTACTATTGAGCAATTGACAGAATTGAGCATAGTTATGAGAATATCTAGGTATGATCATGTATATAGGCATCACGTCCGAGACAAGTAGACCGACTCCTGCCTGCATCTACTACTATTACTCCACTCATCGACCGCTATCCAGCATGCATCTAGAGTATTAAGTTCAAGAAAACAGAGTAACGCCTTAAGCAAGATGAGATGATGTAGAGGGATAAATTCATGCAATATGATAAAAACCCCATCTTGTTATCCTCGATGGCAACAATACAATACGTGCCTTGTTGCCCCTACTGTCACTGGGAAAGGACCCCGCAAGATTCAACCCAAAGCTAAGCACTTCTCCCATTGCAAGAAAGATCAATCTAGTAGGCCAAACCAAACTGATAATTGGAAGAGACTTGCAAAGATAACCAATCATACATAAAAGAATTCAGAGAAGATTCAAATATTGTTCATAGATAATCTTGATCATAAACCCACAATTCATCGATCTCAACAAACACACCGCAAAAAGAAGATTACGTCGAATAGATCTCCACGGGAGAGGGGGAGAACATTGTATTGAGATCCAAAAAGAGAGAAGAAGACATCTAGCTACTAACTATGGACCCGAAGGTCTGAAGTAAACTACTCACTTCATCGGAGAGGCTATGGTGTTGATGTAGAAGCCCTCCGTGATGGATGCCCCCTCCGACGGAGCTCCGGAACAGGCCCCAAGACGGGATCTCGTAGGTACAGAAGGTTGCGGCGGTGGAATTAGGTTTTTGGCTCCTGTTCTGATCGTTTGGGGGTACGTAGGTATATATATGAGGAAGGAGTACGTCGGTGGAGCAACAGGGGGCCCACGAGGGTGGGGGCACGCCCTGGGGGGTAGGCGCTCCCCCTGCCTCGTGGCCTCCTGGAAGCTTCTCTTACGTAGGGTCCAAGTCTCCTGGATCTTGTTCGTTCCAAAAATCACGCTCCTGAAGGTTTCATTCCGTTTGGACTCCGTTTGATATTCTTTTTCTGCGAAACTCTGAAATAGGCAAAAAACAGCAATTCTGGGCTGGGCCTCCGGTTAATAGGTTAGTCCCAAAAATAATATAAAAGTGGATAATAAAGCCCAATAATGTCCAAAACAGAAGATAATATAGCATGGAGCAATCAAAAATTATAGATACGTTGGAGACGTATCAGTGCAACAACTCTATGTGTTCGTGTGTGCAACAACTCTATGTATTTGTGTGTGTAACAACTATATGTATTATTGTGACAATTCCATTTATTCTTCATATGTGATATATTTATTGTATTTACATCAAGTTGTATCATCTGTACTAATTGGTTTGTTCTTCTTTGTATCAGGTGATTGAAACATGACAGGTAGCAAGAAGATTCCAAAGGAAAGTTTGAAAAAAGTGAATGATTTGTACAATGATCAACCTGCTCGACCGGTGAAAGCGGTGGCCGCTCCTTCATCGGTTGCCACAACCGCCAAGAAGGCCAAAGGATTGGCGGGTCTAGACACCCGTCCGGCAAAACGTGCGAAACAAGGTCGAGTAACATGCGGGGGAGGAGTAGGAGGCGCACGAGGAGGGGGAGTAGGTGAGGCAGGAGGAGGAGGCAGACGAGGAGGCGGACGAGGAGGGGGAGTAGGTGAGGCAGGAGGAGGAGGCGGACGAG
>NC_057802.1:609111786-609168584 GCF_018294505.1 Triticum aestivum | reverse complement strand
GTAGAGCACCTCTTTCTTCTCCTCGACCCTCTGAAGCAGTGCTTCACCGTGCTCAGGAGGAGGAAACAGAGGATGGGGATGAGGCGTGTGAGGAGGAGGACGAGGAGGATTTTGCGGAGGAGGTGGTGGAGGATGAGGAGGAGGAGGTGGTGGAGGATGACGCCGCGGAGAGGAGGCTGGTTGTTCGTCAGCTTTCTGAGGGTGGGGATGGACCCTCGCGGGTGACAGAGCACCACGAGGTGAGCGGTTCGCAACCGAGCGGTTCGACTATCAGCACTACTTCCAGAGGGAAAGTGTGGCTGCGTGGTCCTTCAAAGCTTCCAAGACGTCCAGATGTGCATAGAGACGTGTTGATTAAACCAATGGGAGAGAAGTAAGTGCTTATCTCGACTCATCCCATATAAATTGTACCTTTTGTCATTTCCTCACATATAATATCACTTCACTCTTCGAAATGCAGAAGCTTAGTAAAAGGTGGTGAGAGGCGTCTGCCACGGTCGCCGAGTGGCATCATTGGGGGTCTTTGTAGGTTAAATTATCCTGGACTGGTCACTTTGCCGAACGGTATAATTGAGCCAGCTTGGTCCTGGGATCACTACAAACTTGCCCCGGATTTCCTGGATATGCGTCAGAGGGTTTATGATAACAGAGCCATGCGAGTGGTCAAAGATTTCTGGGCAAGTCCTTTCAAACACCTAAATGTCAATACCAAAAGGTTTAAATTTGCCATAGTCATGATTTAACCCTTCTCACATGTATGCATGTTTGTAGGATTTCTATACATGCGTTGAGGGTCAGAAGGATCGTGCAAATGTGGTGGTTGAGAATATTGCCAAGAAACTAGTCCACGACATGCACTATGAGGAGCGCGTCCGGTTAGTGGTCAAGTATCACGCGGACTATCTCAACCATAGGATTTCCAAATAGGAGGCTCGAGGGATGCAACTTTCACGGGACAATTACTTCAAGGCAAGTGACGATGGATGCTTGCTATTCCCTACATTACCGCAAAATTAGAATCCTTACTAAGATGTATTTGTTTAATTTACAGGTGATTCCTCGGTGGTGCGCTGACAAACGTCCGTGTTGGGAGAAGATCGTCGAATGGTGGACAGATCCAGGGTGGCAGGATGAACACAAAGTAATATCTGAACGGCGTAAGTTGATGGGGGTCGAGGACACCATCAAGGCAACCTCACCATCCCAGGTGTCGTCTCAAAACATGTAGGCAACCACATCCTTTTCTTTTCATCATGTTCTCTTTCATTTGTGAGCATTCCCTTGATTGTTTGGACCGCTTTCTTTTGCAGAAAGAAGACACTGGCATGGACCATCAAACGTACCAAAGACGACAAGGACAAGGACCCTCTCCACCCGGAGAGGGACTGGATCAGCTCTAAAGCCCGGTCAGATGGAGAGAACTACACCAAAAAATTGAAGGAGACGTACGAGCCTGACGCTGATCCTCACATGCTACCGTTTGACCCTCTTGTGGCCATTGTTTTGGAAATATTCCCTAGAGGCGATAATAAAATGGTTATTATTATATTTCCTTGTTCATGATAATTGTCTATTGTTCATGCTATAATTGTGTTATCCGGAAATCGTAATACATGTGTGAGTACAGAGACCACAACATGTCCCTAGTGAGCCTGTAGTTGACTAGCTCGTTGATCAACAGATAGTCATGGTTTCCTGACTATGGACATTCGATGTCATTGATAACGGGATCACATCATTAGGAGAATGATGTGATGGACAAGACCCAATCCTAAGCATAACACAAGATCGTGTAGTTCGTTTGCTAGAGCTTTTCCAAATGTCAAGTATCATTTCCTTAGACCATGAAATTGTGCAACTCCCGGATACAATAGGAGTGCTTTGGGTGTGCCAAATGTCACAACGTAACTGGGTGGCTATAAAGGTGCACTACGGGTATCTCCGAAAGTGTCTGTTGGGTTGGCACGAATCGAGACTGGGATTTGTCACTCCGTATGACGGAGAGGTATCTCTGGGCCCACTCGGTAATGCATCATCATAATGAGCTCAATGTGACCAAGTGTTTGGTCACGGGATCATGCATTACGGTACGAGTAAATTGACTTGCCGGTAACGAGATTGAACAAGGTATTGGGATACCGAGGATCGAATCTCGGGCAAGTAACGTACCGATTGACAAAGGGAATTGTATACGGGATTGATTGAATCCTCGACATCGTGGTTCATCCGATGAGATCATCGTGGAACATGTGGGAGCCAACATGGGTATCCAGATCCCGCTGTTGGTTATTGACCGGAGAGTCGTCTCGGTCATGTCTGCATGTCTCCCGAACCCGTAGGGTCTACACACTTAAGGTTCGGTGACGCTAGAGTTGTAGAGATATTAATATGCGGTTAACCGAAAGTTGTTCGGAGTCCCGGATGAGATCCCGGACGTCACGAGGAGTTCCGGAGGTAAAGATTTATATATGGGAAGTCCTATTTTGGCCACCGAAAAATGTTCGGGATTTTTCGGTATTGTACCGGGAAGGTTCTAGAAGGCTCCGAAGTGGGGCCCACCTGCATGGGGGGGCCCACATGAACGTGGGTAGTGGGGGAAAGGCCCCACACCCCTGGTCAAGGCGCACCAAGATCCCACCTTAGAAGGAATAAGATCATATCCCGAAGGGATAAGATCAAGATCCCTAAAAAAGGGGGATAACAATCGGTGGGGAAGGGAAATGATGGGATTTCTTTCCCCCACCTTTACCAACGCCCCAATGGACTTGGAGGGCAAGAAACCAGCCCCCTCCACCCCCTATATATAGTGGGGAGGCGCATGGGAGCAGCACCCCAAGCCCCTGGCGCCTCCCTCTCCCTCCCGTGACACCTCTCCCTCTCGTTGAGCTTGGCGAAGCCCTGCCGAGATCCCCGCTGGTTCAACCACCACGCCGTCGTGCTGCTGGATCTCCATCAACCTCTCCCTCCCCTTGCTGGATCAAGAAGGAGGAGACGTCTTCCCCAACCGTACGTGTGTTGAACGCGGAGGTGCCGTCCGTTCGGCGCTCGGTCATCGGTGATTTGGATCACGACGAGTACGACTCCATCAACCCCGTTCACTTGAACGCTTCTGCTCGCGATCTACAAGGGTATGTAGATGCACTCTTTTCCCTCTCGTCGCTAGAAGACTCCATAGATTGTTCTTGGTGATGCGTAGACATTTTTTAATTTCTGCAACGCTCTCCAACAGTGGCATCATGAGCTAGGTCTATGCGTAGTTTCTATGCACGAGTAGAACACAAACTTGTTGTGGGCGTAGATGTTGTCAATTTTCTTGCCACTACTAGTCTTATCTTGTTTCGGCGGCATCGTGGGATGAAGCGGCCCGGACCGACCTTACACGTACGCTTACGTGAGACAGGTTCCACCGACTGACATGCACTAGTTGCATAAGGTGGCTAGCGGGTGTCTGTCTCTCCCACTTTAGTCGGATCGGATTCGATGAAAAGGGTCCTTATGAAGGGTAAATAGAAGTTGGCATATCACGTTGTGGTTTTACGTAGGTAAGAAACGTTCTTGCTAGAAACCTATAGAAGCCACGTAAAAACATGCAACAACAATTAGAGGACGTCTAACTTGTTTTTGCAGCATATGCCTTGTGATGTGATATGCCCAAAAGGATGTGATGAATGAAATATATGTGATGTATGAGATTGATCATGTTCTTGTAATAGGAATCACGACTTGCATGTCGATGACTATGACAACCGGCAGGAGCCATAGGAGTTGTCTTTATTTTTTGTATGACCTGCATGTCATTGAATAACGCCATGTAAATTACTTTACTTTATTGCTAAACACGTTAGCCATAGAAGTAGATGTAATCATTGGCGTGACAACTTCATGAAGACACGATGATGGAGATCATGGTGTCATGCCGGTGACGAAGATGATCATGGCGCCCCGAAGATGGAGATCAAAGGAGCAATATGATACTGGCCATATCATGTCACTATTTGATTGCATGTCATGTTTATCATGTTTTACATCTTATTTACTTAGAACGACGGTAGCTTAAATAAGATGATCCCTTGCAATAATTTCAAGAAAGTGTTCCCCCTAACTGTGCACCGTTGCGAAGGTTTGTTGTTTCGAAGCACCACGTGATGATCGGGTGTGATAGATTCTAACGTTCGAATACAACGGGTGTAAGCCAGATTTACACACGCAATACACTTAGGTTGACTTGACGAGCCTAGCATGTACAGACATGGCCTCGGAACACGGAAGACCGAAAGGTCGAGCATGAGTCGTATAGAAGATACGATCAACATGAAGATGTTCACCGATGTTGACTAGCCCGTCTCACGTGATGATCGGACACGGCCTAGTTGACTCGGATCATGTTTCACATAGATGACTGGAGGGATGTCTATCTGAGTGGGAGTTCATTGAATAATTTGATTAGATGAACTTAATTATCATGAACTTAGTCTAAAATCTTTACAATATGTCTTGTAGATCAAATGGCCCACGCTAATGTTGCCCTCAACTTCAACGCGTTCCTAGAGAAAACCAAGCTGAAAGATTATGGCAGCAACTATACGGACTGGGTCCGGAACCTGAGGATCATCCTCATAGCTGCCAAGAAAGATTATGTCCTAGAAGCACCGCTAGGTGACGCACCCATCCCAGAGAACCAAGACGTTATGAACGCTTGGCAGCAGCGTGCTGATGATTACTCCCTCGTTCAGTGCGGCATGCTTTACAGCTTAGAACCGGGGCTCCAAAAGCGTTTTGAGCAACACGGAGCATATGAGATGTTCGAAGAGCTGAAAATGGTTTTCCAAGCTCATGCCCGGGTCGAGAGATATGAAGTCTCAGACAAGTTCTTCAGTTGTAAGATGGAGGAAAATAGTTCTGTCAGTGAGCACATACTCAAAATGTCTGGGTTACACAACCGCTTGACTCAGCTGGGAGTTAATCTCCCGGATGACGCGGTCATTGACAGAATCCTTCAGTCGCTTCCACCGAGCTACAAGAGCTTTGTGATGAACTTCAATATGCAGGGGATGGAAAAGACCATTCTTGAGGTATATTCAATGCTGAAATCAGCGGAGGTGGAGATCAAAAAGAACATCAAGTGTTGATGGTGAATAAAACCACTAAGTTCAAGAAAGGCAAGGGTAAGAAGAACTTCAAGAAGGACGGCAAGGGAGTTGCCGCGCCCGGTAAGCCAGTTGCCGGGAAGAAGTCAAAGAATGGACCCAAGCCTGACACTGAGTGCTTTTATTGCAAGGGAAGTGGTCACTGGAAGCGGAACTGCCCCAAGTACTTAGCGGACAAGAAGGCCGGCAACACCAAAGGTATATGTGATATACATGTTATTGATGTGTACCTTACCAGCACTCGTAGTAGCTCCTGGGTATTTGATACCGGTGCGGTTGCTCATATTTGTAACTCAAAGCAGGAGCTGCGGAATAAACGGAGACTGGCAATGGACGAGGTGACGATGCGCGTCGGGAATGGTTCCAAGGTCGATGTGACCACCGTCAGCACGCTACCTCTACATTTACCTACGGGATTAGTTTTAAACCTCAATAATTGTTATTTAGTGCCAGCTTTGAGCATGAACATTGTATCAGGATCTCGTTTAATTCGAGATGGCTACTCATTTAAATCCGAGAATAATGGTTGTTCTATTTATATGAGAGATATGTTTTATGGTCATGCCCCGCTGGTTAATGGTTTATTCTTAATGAATCTCGAACGTAGTGTTACACATATTCATAGTGTGAATACCAAAAGATGTAAGGTTCATAATGATAGTCCCACATACTTGTGGCACTGCCGTCTTGGTCACATTGGTGTCAAACGCATGAAGAAGCTCCATGCAGATGGACTTTTGGAGTCTCTTGATTACGAATCATTTGACACGTGCGAACCATGCCTCATGGGTAAGATGACCAACACTCCGTTCTCCGGAACAATGGAGCGAGGAACCAACTTATTGGAAATCATACATACTGATGTGTGCGGTCCAATGAGTGTTGAGGCTCGCGGTGGCTATCGTTATGTTCTCACTCTCACTGATGACTTGAGTAGATATGGGTATGTCTACCTAATGAAACACAAGTCTGAGACCTTTGAAAAGTTCAAGGAATTTCAGAGTGAGGTTGAGAATCAACGTGACAGGAAAATAAAGTTCTTACGATCAGATCATGGAGGGGAATATTTGAGTCACGAATTTTGCACACACTTAAGGAAATGTGGAATAGTTTCACAACTCACGCCGCCTAGAACACCTCAGCGAAATGGTGTGTCCGAACGTCGTAATCGCACTCTATTGGATATGGTGCGATCTATGATGTCTCTTACCGATCTACCGCTCTCATTTTGGGGCTATGCTTTAGAGACTGCCGCATTCACTTTAAATAGGGCTCCGTCGAAATCCGTTGAGATGACACCGTATGAATTATGGTTTGGGAAGAAACCTAAGCTGTCGTTTCTAAAAGTTTGGGGATGTGATGCTTATGTCAAGAAACTTCAACCTGAAAAGCTCGAACCCAAGTCGGAAAAATGCGTCTTCATAGGATACCCTAAGGAAACCATTGGGTATACCTTCTACCTCAGATCCGAAGGCAAGATCTTTGTTGCCAAGAACGGTTCCTTTCTGGAGAAAGAGTTTCTCTCGAAAGAAGTAAGTGGGAGGAAAGTGGAACTTGATGGAGTACTACCTCTTGAACCGGAAAGTAGCGCAGCTCTGGAAGATGTTCCTGTGGTGCCTGCACCGACTAGAGAGGAAGTTAATGATGATGATGATGATCAAGGTACTTCGGATCAAGCTCCTACTGAACTTCGTAGGTCCACAAGGACACGTTCTGCGCCAGAGTGGTACGGCAACCCTGTCTTGGAAATCATGTTGTTAGACAACGGTGCACCTCCGAACTATGAAGAAGCAATGGCGGGCCCAGATTCCGACAAATGGCTTGAAGCCATGCAATCCGAGATAGGATCCATGTATGAAAACAAAGTGTGGACTTTGACAGACTTGCTCGATGATCGGCGAGCGATAGAAAACAAATGGATCTTTAAGAAGAAGACAGACACGGATGGTAATGTTACCATCTATAAAGCTCAACTTGTCGCTAAGGGTTATCGACAAGTTCAAGGGGTTGACTACGATGAGACTTTCTCATCCGTAGCGAAGCTGAAGTCCGTCCGAATCATGTTAGCAATTGCCGCATACTATGATTATGAGATATGGAAAATGGACGTCAAAACGGCATTCCTTAACGGCTTTCTTAAGGAAGAATTGTATATGATGCAGCCGGAAGGTTTTGTCGATCCTAAGAATGCTAACAAGGTATGCAAGCTCTAGCGCTCCATCTATGGGCTGGTGCAAGAATCTCGGAGTTGGAACATTCGATTTGATGAGATGATCAAAGCGTTTGGGTTTACAGAGACTTATGGAGAAGCCTGTGTTTACAAGAAAGTGAGTGAGAGCTCTGTAGCATTTCTCATATTATATGTGGATGACATACTGTTGATGGGAAATGATATAGAATTCTTGGGAAGCATAAAGGCCTACTTGAACAAGTGTTTTTCAATGAAGGACCTTGGAGAAGCTGCTTATATATTAGGCATCAAGATCTATAGGGATAGATCAAGACGCCTCATTGGTCTTTCACAGAGTACATACCTTGACAAGATATTGAAGAAGTTCAATATGGATCAGTCCAAGAAGGGGTTCTTGCCTGTATTGCAAGGTGTGCAGTTGAGCACGGCTCAATGCCCGACCACGGCAGAAGATATAGAAGAGATGAGTGTCATCCCCTATGCCTCGGCCATAGGGTCTATTATGTATGCCATGCTGTGTACCAGACCTGATGTAAACCTTGCCGTAAGTTTGGTAGGAAGGTACCAAAGTAATCCCGGCAAGGAACACTGGACATCGGTCAAGAATATCCTGAAGTACCTGAAGAGGACTAAGGATATGTTTCTCGTTTATGGAGGTGACGAAGAGCTCGTCGTAAAGGGTTACGTCGACGCTAGCTTCGACACAGATCTGGATGACTCGAAGTCACAAACCGGATACGTGTATGTTTTGAATGGAGGAGCAGTAAGCTGGTGCAGTTGCAAGCAAAGCGTCGTGGCGGGATCTACATGTGAAGTGGAGTACATGGCAGCCTCGGAGGCAGCACAGGAAGCAGTCTGGATGAAGGAGTTCATTACCGACCTAGGGGTGATTCCCAATGCGTCGGGCCCGATGACTCTATTCTGTGACAACACTGGAGCTATTGCCCTTGCGAAGGAGCCCAGGTTTCACAGGAAGACCAGGCATATCAAGCGTCGCTTCAACTCCATTCGTGAAAGTGTTCAAAATGGAGACATAGATATTTATAAAGTACATACGGACCTGAATGTAGCAGATCCGTTGACTAAACCTCTCCCTAGAGCAAAACATGATCAACACCAGAACTCTATGGGTGTTCGATTCATCACAATGTAACTAGATTATTGACTCTAGTGCAAGTGGAAGACTGTTGGAAATATGCCCTAGAGGCAATAATAAAATGGTTATTATTATATTTCCTTGTTCATGATAATTGTCTATTGTTCATGCTATAATTGTGTTATCCGAAAATCGTAATACATGTGTGAATACATAGACCACAACATGTCCCTAGTGAGCCTGTAGTTGACTAGCTCGTTGATCAACAGATAGTCATGGTTTCCTGACTATGGACATTGGATGTCATTGATAACGGGATCACATCATTAGAAGAATGATGTGATGGACAAGACCCAATCCTAAGCATAGCACAAGATCGTGTAGTTCGTTTGCTAGAGCTTTTCCAAATGTCAAGTATCATTTCCTTAGACCATGAGATTGTGCAACTCCCGGATACCATAGGAGTGCTTTGGGTGTGCCAAACGTCACAACGTAACTGGGTGGCTATAAAGGTGCACTACGGGTATCTCCGAAAGTGTCTGTTGGGTTGGCACGAATCGAGACTGGGATTTGTCACTCTGTATGACGGAGAGGTATCTCTGGGCCCACTCGGTAATGCATCATCATAATGAGCTCAATGTGACCAAGTGTTTGGTCACGGGATCATGCATTACGGTACGAGTAAAGTGACTTGCCGGTAACGAGATTGAACAAGGTATTGGGATACCGACGATCGAATCTCGGGCAAGTAACGTACCGATTGACAAAGGGAATTGTATACGGGATTGATTGAATCCTCGACATCGTGGTTCATCCGATGAGATCATCGTGGAACATGTGGGATCCAACATGGGTATCCAGATCCCGCTGTTGGTTATTGACCGGAGAGTCGTCTCGGTCATGTCTGCATGTCTCCCGAACCCGTAGGGTCTACACACTTAAGGTTCGATGACGCTAGAGTTGTAGAGATATTAGTATGCGGTTAACCGAAAGTCGTTCGGAGTCCCGGATGAGATCCCGGACATCATGAGGAGTTCCGGAATGGTCCGGAGGTAAAGATTTATATATGGGAAGTCCTATTTTGGCCACCGGAAAATGTTCGGGATTTTTCGGTATTGTACCGGGAACGTTCTAGAAGGTTCCAAAGTGGGGCCCACCTGCATGGGGGGCCCACATGAACGTGGGTAGTGGGGGAAAGGCCCCACACCCCTGGTCAAGGCGCACCAAGATCCCACCTTAGAAGGAATAAGATCATATCCCGAAGGGATAAGATCAAGATCCCTAAAAAAGGGGGATAACAATCGGTGGGGAAGGGAAATGATGGGATTTCTTTCCCCCACCTTTACCAACGCCCCAATGGACTTGGAGGGCAAGAAACCAGCCCCCTCCACCCCTATATATAGTGGGGAGGCGCATGGGAGCAGCACCCCAAGCCCCTGGCGCCTCCCTCTCCCTCCCGTGACACCTCTCCCTCTCGCTGAGCTTGGCGAAGCCCTGCCGAGATCCCCGCTGCTTCCACCACCACGCCGTCGTGCTGCTGGATCTCCATCAACCTCTCTCTCCCCTTGCTGGATCAAGAAGGAGGAGACGTCTTCCCCAACCGTACGTGTGTTGAACGCGGAGGTGCCGTCCGTTCGGCGCTCGGTCATCGGTGATTTGGATCACGACGAGTACGACTCCATCAACCCCGTTCACTTGAACGCTTCCGCTCGCGATCTACAAGGGTATGTAGATGCACTATTTTCCCTCTCGTTGCTAGAAGACTCCATAGATTGTTCTTGGTGATGCATAGACATTTTTTAATTTCTGCAACGATCTCCAACACATTGCCGCGGCAGGCGGTAGACCGAATGGCCGGATGGCGGTTCACCTCGATTCTGTCATAACCTCTTCCCTTCCGAGAGTCAACACGCTCCGTGCTATGAGTACTGGCTCTACTCCTACCGTAGAGAGTCACGTACCACATTCCGTGAGCATGGATATTCAGGTTAGTGCTTCTTCATTGATCCTTCATGGTCCTGCATATTTGCATTTCAACATGAATGACATTTGCATTGCCATATTGTAGACTCGACTGATTGACACCGAGAAAGAACGAGATGAAAACCGGGCCATGCTGAAGGCACAAGATGATCTAGTGAAGTCTTTACAACATATGGTGGCCAATCTTTATTCCATGCAAGGCCAACCAGTGCTAGAGATGCCACCGACGCCAGAGTGGAACATTGTGAGTTTCGTTCAAACTATTTCTATCACCATTTTCGGCATTACCATATGCATTCATCTCACTATTGGGTCAATCCATCACAGCTCAACCCATCACAAGGGTCGAACAATGTTTCGGTAGTTCCACCTCAAGTTGGTGGAGTTGGGGCAGCAAAGGGAATGATGCCTTCTAATGTTATGTTATCACTCCGGTTGATGGAGTTGGGGCAGCAAACGGAATGATGCCTTCTAATGTTGATGTCATCACTCCGATCTCCAAAATCGCGTGAACTTCATGTTATGTTATGTTTGAAACTGTTCCTTGTATGTTGAGAACTCTTGCATCTTGAGACTTGTAAACTTGTGGTCTATTGCATTTATGCACTATTGCTTTTATGTGGAATGTTTTTCAGAATCAATCATTGCTTCTTTTGTTCAATGATGCCTATATGTGACGTGTTCTATACGTGATGAACTATATGCTGCTGTATATGTTTCGCTGCCGGAAAGAAACAGAAACAAGGGAAAAAGGCTCCTGGGCACACCATTGCTGAGGGCGGCTCTCGGCAATGACTGTGAAACTGGACCAGAATGCACCCTTTACCGAGAGGCCTCTCGGTAAACGTATACCAAACAGTATACCCTGACACCTTTACCGAGAGACCTCTCGGTAAAGGATAATAACATGTAGCCCTCCTGGCAACTTTACTGAGAGGCCTCTCGGTAAACGAAAAAGGACTGCCGACGGTGGCTCTCGGCAAAGTATTTTCACGACTTTTAGGAGAAGTGACGTGGCCCTCCCCTATTGGCTCAGTTTGCCGAGAGCCACACTCGGCAAAGATAGAGTTTGCCGAGCGTGGCTCTCGGCAAAGATGGCCCTCGGCCTGTTTCTCCTGGCCCACGTGTCGGAAGCTGACACGTGTCAGCCTGCTACTGGCTCCCTTTGCCGAGAGCGGCACTCGGCAAAGTTGGCACTCCGCCTGTTCGCCTGGTCCCACATGTCAGGAGCTGATACGTGTCAGCCACCTACTGGCTCTCTTTGCCGAGAGTGGCACTCGGCAAAGAAGGCCCTCAGCCTGTTCGCCTGGTCCCGCATGTCAGGAGCTGACACGTGTCAGCCACCTATCGGGTGGCTTTGCCGAGAGTGGCTCTCGGCAAAGTTGGCACTCGGCCTGTTCGCCTGGTCCCACATGTCAGGAGCTCACACGTGTCAGCCACCTACTGGATGGCTTTGCCGGGAGTGGCTCTCGGCAAAGTTGGCCCTCGGCCTGTTCGCCTGGTCCCACATGTCAGGAGCTGACACGTGTCAGCCACCTACTCGCTCTCTTTGCCAAGAGTGGCAATCGGCAAAGAAGGCCCTCGGCCTGTTCCCCTGGTCCCACGTGTCAGCAACCGCCTTCACCGTCTGCTATCTGTGAGCTACTTTATTTTGCCGAGTGTTACTGTTTGGCTCTCGGGAAAGTCTTTGTCGAGTGCCCGTGTTCTGGCTCTCGGCAAACTCCTGTTTGCCAAAGAGGTGTACGCCGGGTGGCTTTTGCCGAGGGTGATGTTGGAAATATGCCCTAGAGGCAATAATAAAAGGTTATTATTATATTTCTTTGTTCATGATAATTGTCTATTATTCATGCTATAATTGTATTGTCTGGAAATCGTAATACATGTGTGAATACATAGACCACAACGTGTCCCTAGTAAGCCTCTAGTTGACTAGCTCGTTGATCAACAAATAGTCATGGTTTCCTGACTATGGACATTGGATGTCATTGATAACGGGATCACATCATTAGGAGAATGATGTGATGGACAAGACCCAATCCTAAGCATAGCATAAAAGATCGTGTAGTTTCGTTTGCTAGAGCTTTTCCAATGTCAAGTATCTTTTCCTTAGACCATGAGATCGTGCAACTCCCGGATACCGTAGGAGTGCTTTGGGTGTGCCAAACGTCACAACGTAACTGGGTGACTATAAAGGTGCACTACGGGTATCCCCGAAAGTGTCTGTTGGGTTGGCACGGATCGAGACTGGGATTTGTCACTCCGTGTGACGGAGAGGTATCTCTGGGCCCACTCGGTAATGCATCATCATAATGAGCTCAATGTGACTAAGGCGTTAGTCACGGGATCATGCATTGCGGTACGAGTAAAGAGACTTGCCGGTAACGAGATTGAACAAGGTATTGGGATACCGACGATCGAATCTCGGGCAAGTAACATACCGATTGACAAAGGGAATTGCATACGGATTGATTGAATCCTCGACACCGTGGTTCATCCGATGAGATCATCGTGGAACATGTGGGAGCCAACATGGGTATCCATATCCCGCTGTTGGTTATTGACCGGAGAGGCGTCTCGGTCATGTCTGCATGTCTCCCGAACCCGTAGGGTCTACACACTTAAGGTCCGGTGACGCTAGGGTTGTAGAGATATATGTATGCGGAAACCCGAAAGTTGTTCGGAGTCCCGGATGAGATCCCGGACGTCACGAGAGGTTCCGGAATGGTCCGGAGGTGAAGAATTATATATAGGAAGTCCTGTTTCGGCCACCGGGAAAGTTTCGGGGGTTATCGGTATTGTACCGGGACCACCGGAAGGGTCCCGGGGGTCCACCGGGTGGGGCCACCTGTCCCGGAGGGCCCCGTGGGCTGAAAGTGGAGGGGAACCAGCCCCTAGTGGGCTGGGGCGCCTCCTTGGGCCTCCCCCCATGCGCCTAGGGTTGGGAACCCTAGGGGGGGAGTTCCCCCTTGCCTTGGGGGGCAAGGCAACTCCTTCCCCCCTTGGCCGCCGCCCCCCCCTTGGAGATCCCATCTCCTAGGGCTGCGCACCCCCCAGGGGGCCTATATAAAGGGGGGGAGGGAGGGCAGCATACCACAGCCTTTGGCGCCTCCCTCCTCCCCTGCAACACCTCTCTCTCTCTCGCAGAAGCTCGGCGAAGCCCTGCCGGAGACCCGCTACATCCACCACCACGCCGTCGTGCTGTTGGATCTCCATCAACCTCTCCTCCCCCCTTGCTGGATCAAGAAGGAGGAGACGTCGCCGCACCGTACGTGTGTTGAACGCGGAGGTGCTGTACGTTCGGCACTCGGTCATCGGTGATTTGGATCACGGCGAGTACGACTCCGTCATCCACGTTCATTGGAACGCTTCCGCTCGCGATCTACAACGGTATGTAGATGCACTCCCTTCCCCTCGTTGCTAGTAGACTCCATAGATGCATCTTGGTGAGCGTAGGAAAATTTTAAAATTATGCTACGATTCCCAACAGTGGCATCATGAGCCAGGTCTATGCGTAGTTACTATGCACGAGTAGAACACAAAGCAGTTGTGGGCGTTGAGTTTGCCAATTCTTCTTGCCGCTACTAGTCGTTTCTTGTTTCGGCGGCATTGTAGGATGAAGCGGCCCGGACCGACCTTACACGTACGCTTACGTGAGACAGGTTCCACCGACTGACATGCACTAGTTGCATAAGGTGGCTAGCGGGTGTCTGTCTCTCCTACTTTAGTCGGAACGGATTCAATGAAAAGGGTCCTTATGAAGGGTAAATAGAAATTGGCAAATCACGTTGTGGTCATACGTAGGTAAGAAAACGTTCTTGCTAGAAACCTACAAACCACGTAAAAACTTGCAACAACAATTAGAGGACGTCTAACTTGTTTTTGCAGCAAGTGCTATGTGATGTGATATGGCCAGAAGATGTGATGAATGATATATGTGATGTATGAGATTGATCATATTCTTGTAATAGGAATCACGACTTGCATGTCGATGAGTATGACAACCGGCAGGAGCCATAGGAGTTGTCTTTATTATTTTGTATGACCTGCGTGTCATTGAATAACGCCATGTAAATTACTTTACTCTGTTGCTAAACGCGTTAGCCATAGAAGTAGAAGTAATCGTTGGCGTGACGACTTCATGAAGACACAATGATGGAGATCATGATGATGGAGATCATGGTGTCATGCCGGTGACGAAGATGATCATGGTGCCCCGAAGATGGAGATCAAAGGAGCATGATGATATTGGCCATATCATGTCACTATTTGATTGCATGTGATGTTTATCATGTTTTTGCATCTTATTTGCTTAGAACGACGGTAGTAAGTAAGATGATCCCTTATAATAATTTCAAGAAAGTGTTCACCCTAACTGTGCACCGTTGCGAAGGTTCGTTGTTTCGAAGCACCACGTGATGATCGGGTGTGATAGATTCTAACGTTCGAATACAACGGGTGTTGACGAGCCTAGCATGTACAGACATGGCCTCGGAACACACGCAATACACTTAGGTTGACTTGACGAGCCTAGAATGTACAGACATGGCCTCGGAACACGGAGGACCGAAAGGTCGAGCATGAGTCGTATAGAAGATACGATCTGTTGGAAATATGCCCTAGAGGCAATAATAAATGGTTATTATTATATTTCTGTGTTCATGATAATAGTCTTTTATTCATGCTATAATTGTATTGTCCGGAAATCGTAATACATGTGTGAATACATAGACCACAACCTGTCCCTAGTAAGCCTCTAGTTGACTAGCTCGTTGATCAACAGATAGTCATGGTTTCCTGACTATGGACATAGGATGTCATTGATAACGGGATCACATCATTAGGAGAATGATGTGATGGACAAGACCCAACTTAAGCATAGCATAAAAGATCGTGTAGTTTCGTTTGCTAGAGCTTTTCCAATGTCAAGTATCTTTTCCTTAGACCATGAGATCGTGCAACTCCCGGATACCGTAGGAGTGCTTTGGGTGTGCCAAACGTCACAACGTAACTGGGTGACTATAAAGGTGCATTACGGGTATCTTCGAAAGTGTCTGTTGGGTTGGCACGGATCGAGACTGGGATTTGTCACTCCGTGTAAACGGAGAGGTATCTCTGGGCCCACTCGGTAATGCATCATCATAATGAGCTCAATGTGACTAAGGCGTTAGTCACGGGATCATGCATTGCGGTACGAGTAAAGAGACTTGCCGGTAACGAGATTGAACAAGGTATTGGGATACCGACGATCGAATCTCGGGCAAGTAACATACCGATTGACAAAGGGAATTGCATACGGATTGATTGAATCCTCGACACCGTGGTTCATCCAATGAGATCATCGTGGAACATGTGGGAGCCAACATGGGTATCCAGATCCCGCTGTTGGTTATTGACCGGAGAGGCGTCTCGGTCATGTCTGCATGTCTCCCGAACCCGTAGGGTCTACACACTTAAGGTTCGGTGACGCTAGGGTTGTAGAGATATATGTATGCGGAAACCCGAAAGTTGTTCGGAGTCCCGGATGAGATCCCGGACGTCACTAGAGGTTCCGGAATGGTCCGGAGGTGAAGAATTATATATAGGAAGTCCAGTTTCGGCCACCGGGAAAGTTTCGGGGGTTACCGGTATTGTACCGGGACCACCGGAAGGGTCCCGGGGGTCCACCGGGTGGGGCCACCTATCCCGGAGGGCCCCGTGGGCTGAAAGTGGAAGGGAACCAGCCCTTAGTGGGCTGGGGCGCCCCCCTTGGGCCTCCCCCCATGCGCCTAGGGTTGGAAACCCTAGGGGGGGAGTTCCCCCTTGCCTTGGGGGGCAAGGCAACCCCTTCCCCCCCCTTGTGGCCGCCGCCCCCCCTTGAGATCCCATCTCTTGGGGCCGGCGCCCCCCCAGGGGGCCTATATAAAGGGGGGGAGGGAGGGCAGCAATATACAGCCTTGGGCACCTCCCTCCTCCCCTGCAACACCTCTCTCTCTCTCTCGCAGAAGCTCGGCGAAGCCCTGCAGGAGACCCGCTACATCCACCACCACGCCGTCGTGCTGCTGGATCTCCATCAACCTCTCCTTCCCCCTTGCTGGATCAAGAAGGAGGAGACGTCGCTGCACCGTACGTGTGTTGAACGCGGAGGTGCCGTCCGTTCGGCACTCGGTCATCGGTGATTTGGATCACGGCGAGTACGACTCCGTCATCCACGTTCATTGGAACGCTTCCGCTCGCGATCTACAAGGGTATGTAGATGCAATCCCTTCCCCTCGTTGCTAGTATACTCCATAGATGCATCTTGGTGAACGTAGGAAAATTTTAAAATTATGCTACGATTCCCAACAGTGGCATCATGAGACAGGCCTATGCGTAGTTACTATGCACGAGTAGAACACAAAGCAGTTGTGGGCGTTGAGTTTGCCAATTCTTCTTGCCGCTACTAGTCGTTTCTTGTTTCGGCGGCATTGTAGGATGAAGCGGCCCGGACCGACCTTACACGTACGCTTACGTGAGACGGGTTCCACCGACTGACATGCACTAGTTGCATAAGGTGGCTAGCGGGTGTCTGTCTCTCCTACTTTAGTCGGAACGGATTCGATGAAAAGGGTCCTTATGAAGGGTAAATAGAAATTGGCAAATCACGTTGTGGTCATACATAAGTAAGAAAACGTTCTTGCTAGAAACCTACAAACCACGTAAAAACTTGCAACAACAATTAGAGGACGTCTAACTTGTTTTTGCAGCAAGTGCTATGTAATGTGATATGGCCAGAAGATGTGATGAATGATATATGTGATGTATGAGATTGATCATATTCTTGTAATAGGAATCACGACTTGCATGTCGATGAGTATGACAACCGGCAGGAGCCATAGGAGTTGTCTTTATTATTTTGAATGACCTGCATGTCATTGAATAACGCCATGTAAATTACTTTACTTTGTTGCTAAACGCATTAGCCATAGAAGTAGAAGTAATCGTTGGCGTGACGACTTCATGAAGACACAATGATGGAGATCATGATGATGGAGATCATGGTGTCATGCCGGTGACGAAGATGATCATGGTGCCCCGAAGATGGAGATCGAAGGAGCATGATGATATTGGCCATATCATGTCACTATTTGATTGCATGTGATGTTTATCATATTTTTGCATCTTATTTGCTTAGAACGACGGTAGTAAGTAAGATGATCCCTTATAATAATTTCAAGAAAGTGTTCACCCTAACTGTGCACCGTTGCGAAGGTTCGTTGTTTCGAAGCACCACATGATGATCGGGTGTGATAGATTCTAACGTTCGAATACAACGGGTGTTGACGAGCCTAGCATGTACAGACATGGCCTCGGAACACACGCAATACACTTAGGTTGACTTGACGAGCCTAGCATGTACAGACATGGCCTCGGAACACGGAGGACCGAAAGGTCGAGCATGAGTCGTATAGAAGATACGATCAACATGGAGATGTTCACCGATCTTGACTAGTCCGTCTCACGTGATGATCGGACACGGCCTAGTTGAATTCGGATCATGTTTCACTTAGATGACTAGAGGGATGTCTATCTGAGTGGGAGTTCATTAAATAATTTGATTATATGAACTTAATTATCATGAACTTAGTCTAAAATATTTACACTATGTATTGTAGATCAAATGGCCCACGTTGTCCTCAATTTCAACGCGTTCCTAGAGAAAACCAAGCTGAAAGATGATGGCAGCAACTATACGGACTGGGTCCGGAACCTGAGGATCATCCTCATAGCAGCCAAGAAAGATTATGTCTTAGAAGCACCGCTAGGTGAAGCACCAATCCCTGAGAACCAAGACGTTATGAACGCTTGGCAGCAGCGTGCTGATGATTACTCCCTCGTTCAGTGCGGCATGCTTTACAGCTTAGAACCGGGGCTCCAAAAGCGTTTTGGGAAACATGGAGCATATGAGATGTTCGAGGAGCTGAAACTGGTTTTTCAAGCTCATGCCCGGGTCGACAGATATGATGTCTCCGACAAGTTCTTCAGCTGTAAAATGGAGGAGAACAGTTCTGTTAGTGAGCACATACTCAAAATGTCTGGGTTGCACAACCGCTTGTCTCAGCTGGGAGTTAATCTCCCGGATGACGCGGTCATTGACAGAATCCTCCAGTCGCTTCCACCAAGCTACAAGAGCTTTGTGATGAACTAGAATATGCAGGGGATGGAAAAGACCATTCCCGAGGTATATTCAATGCTGAAATCAGCTGAGGTAGAGATCAGAAAAGAACATCAAGTGTTGATGGTGAATAAAACCACTAAGTTCAAGAAGGGCAAGGGTAAGAAGAAGTTCAAGAAGGACGGCAAGGGAGTTGCCGCGCCCGGTAAGCCAGTTACTGGGAAGAAGTCAAAGAATGGACCCAAGCCCGAGACTGAGTGCTTTTATTGCAAGGGAAGTGGTCACTGGAAGCGGAACTGCCCCAAATATTTAGCGGACAAGAAGAAGGCCGGCAACACCCAAGGTATATGTGATATACAAGTAATTGATGTGTACCTTACCAGTACTCGTAGTAGCTCCTGGGTATTTGATACCGGTGCGGTTGCTCATATTTGTAACTCAAAGCAGGAACTACGGAATAAACGGAGACTGGCAAAGGACGAGGTGACGATGCACGTCGGGAATGGTTCCAAGGTCGATGTGATCGCCGTTGGCACGCTACCTCTGCATCTACCCACGGGATTAGTTTTAAACCTCAATAATTGTTATTTAGTGCCAGCTTTGAGCATGAACATTGTATCTGGATCTCGTTTAATTCGAGATGGCTACTCATTTAAATCCGAGAATAATGGTTGTTCTATTTATTTGAGAGATATGTTTTATGGTCATGCCCCGCTGGTCAATGGTTTATTTTTGATGAATCTCGAACGTGATGTTACACATGTTCATAGTGTGAATACCAAAAGATGTAAAGTTGATAACGATAGTCCCACATAATTGTGGCACTGCCGCCTTGGTCACATTGGTGTCAAGCGCATGAAGAATCTCCATGCAGATGGACTTTTGGAGTCTCTTGATTACGAATCATTTGACACGTGCGAACCATGCATCATGGGTAAGATGACCAAGACTCCGTTCTCCGGAACAATGGAGCGAGCAACCAACTTATTGGAAATCATACATACCGATGTGTGTGGTCCAACGAGTGTTGAGGCTCGCGGAGGATATCGTTATGTTCTCACTCTCACTGATGATTTAAGTAGATATGGGTATGTCTACCTAATGAAACACAAGTCTGAAACCTTTGAAAAGTTCAAGGAATTTCAGAATGAGGTTGAGAATCAACGTGACAGAAAAATAAAATTCTTACGATCAGATCGTGGAGGAGAATATTTAAGTCGAATTTGGTACACACTTAAGGAAATGTGGAATAGTTTCACAACTCACGCCGCCTGGGACACCTCAGAGAAATGGTGTGTCCGAACGTCGTAATCGCACTCTATTGGATATGGTGCGATCTATGATGTCTCTTGCCGATTTACCGCTCTCATTTTGGGGCTATGCTTTAGAGACTGCCGCATTCACTTTAAATAGGGCTCCGTCGAAATCCGTTGAGACGACACCGTATGAATTATGGTTTGGGAAGAAACCTAAGCTGTCGTTTCTAAAAGTTTGGGGATGCGATGCTTATGTCAAGAAACTTCAACCTAAAAAGCTCGAACCCAAATCGGAAAAATGCGTCTTCATAGGATACCCTAAGGAAACTATTGGGTATACCTTCTACCTCAGATCCGAAGGCAAGATCTTCGTTGCCAAGAATGGGTCCTTTCTAGAGAAGGAGTTTCTCTCGAAAGAATTGAGTGGGAGGAAAGTGGAACTTGATGAGGTGATAGTCACCCCTTCCGAACCGGAAAGTAGCGCAGCACGGGAAAATGTTCCTGTGGTGCCTACACCGACTGGGGAGGAAGTTAATGATGATGATCATGAAGCTTCAGATCGAGTTACTGAACTTCGTAGGTCCACAAGGACACGTTCCGCACCAGAGTGGCACGGCAACCCTGTCCTGGAAATCATGTTGTTAGACAACGGTGAACCTTCGAACTATGAAGAAGCGATGGCGGGCCCGGATTCCGACAAATGGCTAGAAGCCATGAAATCCGAGATAGGATCCATGTATGAAAACGAAGTATGGACTTTGACTGACTTGCCCGATGATCGGCGAGCCATAGAAAACAAATGGATCTTTAAGAAGAAGACGGACGCGGATGGTAATGTGACCATCTACAAAGCTCGACTTGTCGCTAAGGGCTATCGACAAGTTCAAGGGGTTGACTACGATGAGACTTTCTCACCCGTAGCGAAGCTGAAGTCCGTCCGAATCATGTTAGCAATTGCCGCATACTATGATTATGAAATATGGCAGATGGACGTCAAAACGGCATTCCTTAACGGCTTCCTTAAGGAAGAGTTGTATATGATGCAGCCGGAAGGTTTTGTCGATCCTAAGAATGCTAACAAAGTATGCAAGCTCCAACACTCAATCTATGGGCTGGTGCAAGCATCTCGGAGTTGGAACATTCGCTTTGATGAGATGATCAAAGCGTTTGGGTTTACACAGACTTATGGAGAAGCCTGTGTTTACAAGAAAGTGAGTGGGAGCTCTGTAGCATTTCTCATATTATATGTGGATGACATACTATTGATGGGAAATGATATAGAATTCTTGGAAAGTATAAAGGCCTATTTGAATAAGTGTTTTTCAATGAAGGACCTTGGAGAAGCTGCTTATATATTAGGCATCAAGATCTATAGGGATAGATCAAGACGCCTCATTGGTCTTTCACAGAGTACATACCTTGACAAGATATTGAAGAAGTTCAATATGGATCAGTCCAAGAAGGGGTTCTTGCCTGTATTGCAAGGTGTGCAGTTGAGCATGGCTCAATGCCCGACCACGGCAGAAGATATAGAAGAGATGAGTGTCATCCCCTATGCCTCGGCCATAGGGTCTATTATGTATGCCATGCTGTGTACCAGACCTGATGTAAACCTTGCCGTAAGTTTGGTAGGAAGGTACCAAAGTAATCCCGGCAAGGAACACTGGACAGCGGTCAAGAATATCCTGAAGTACCTGAAGAGGACTAAGGATATGTTTCTCGTTTATGGAGGTGACGAAGAGCTCGTCGTAAAGGGTTACGTCGACGCTAGCTTCGACACAGATCTGGATGACTCGAAGTCACAAACCGGATACGTGTATGTTTTGAATGGAGGAGTAGTAAGCTGGTGCAGTTGCAAGCAAAGCGTCGTGGCGGGATCTACATGTGAAGCGGAGTACATGGCAGCCTCGGAGGCAGCACAGGAAGCAGTCTGGATGAAGGAGTTCATTACCGACCTAGGGGTGATTCCCAATGCGTCGGGCCCGATGACTCTATTCTGTGACAACACTGGAGCTATTGCCCTTGCGAAGGAGCCCAGGTTTCACAGGAAGACCAGGCATATCAAGCGTCGCTTCAACTCCATTCGTGAAAGTGTTCAAAATGGAGACATAGATATTTATAAAGTACATACGGACCTGAATGTAGCAGATCCGTTGACTAAACCTCTCCCTAGGGAAAAACATGATCAACACCAGGACGCAATGGGTGTTCGATTCATCACAATGTAACTAGATTATTGACTCTAGTGCAAGTGGGAGACTGTTGGAAATATGCCCTAGAGGCAATAATAAAAGGTTATTATTATATTTCTTTGTTCATGATAATTGTCTATTATTCATGCTATAATTGTATTGTCCGGAAATCGTAATACATGTGTGAATACATAGACCACAACGTGTCCCTAGTAAGCCTCTAGTTGACTAGCTCGTTGATCAACAGATAGTCATGGTTTCCTGACTATGGACATTGGATGTCATTGATAACAGGATCACATCATTAGGAGAATGATGTGATGGACAAGACCCAATCCTAAGCATAGCATAAAAGATCGTGTAGTTTCGTTTGCTAGAGCTTTTCCAATGTCAAGTATCTTTTCCTTAGACCATGAGATCATGCAACTCCCGGATACCGTAGGAGTGCTTTGGGTGTGCCAAACGTCACAACGTAACTGGGTGACTATAAAGGTGCACTACGGGTATCCCCGAAAGTGTCTGTTGGGTTGGCACGGATCGAGACTGGGATTTGTCACTCCGTGTGACGGAGAGGTATCTCTGGGCCCACTCGGTAATGCATCATCATAATGAGCTCAATGTGACTAAGGCGTTAGTCACGGGATCATGCATTGCGGTACGAGTAAAGAGACTTGCCGGTAACGAGATTGAACAAGGTATTGGGATACCGACGATCGAATCTCGGGCAAGTAACATACCGATTGACAAAGGGAATTGCATACGGATTGATTGAATCCTCGACACCGTGGTTCATCCGATGAGATCATCATGGAACATGTGGGAGCCAACATGGGTATCCAGATCCCGCTGTTGGTTATTGACCGGAGAGGCGTCTCGGTCATGTCTGCATGTCTCCCGAACCCGTAGGGTCTACACACTTAAGGTTCGGTGACGCTAGGGTTGTAGAGATATATGTATGCGGAAACCCGAAAGTTGTTCGGAGTCCCGGATGAGATCCCGGACGTCACTAGAGGTTCCGGAATGGTCCGGAGGTGAAGAATTATATATAGGAAGTCCAGTTTCGGCCACCGGGAAAGTTTCGGGGGTTACCGGTATTGTACCGGGACCACCGGAAGGGTCCCGGGGGTCCACCGGGTGGGGCCACCTATCCCGGAGGGCCCCGTGGGCTGAAAGTGGAAGGGAACCAGCCCTTAGTGGGCTGGGGCGCCCCCCTTGGGCCTCCCCCCATGCGCCTAGGGTTGGAAACCCTAGGGGGGGAGTTCCCCCTTGCCTTGGGGGGCAAGGCAACCCCTTCCCCCCCTTGTGGCCGCCGCCCCCCCTTGAGATCCCATCTCTTGGGGCCGGCGCCCCCCCAGGGGGCCTATATAAAGGGGGGAGGGAGGGCAGCAATATACAGCCTTGGGCACCTCCCTCCTCCCCTGCAACACCTCTCTCTCTCTCTCGCAGAAGCTCGGCGAAGCCCTGCAGGAGACCCGCTACATCCACCACCACGCCGTCGTGCTGCTGGATCTCCATCAACCTCTCCTTCCCCCTTGCTGGATCAAGAAGGAGGAGACGTCGCTGCACCGTACGTGTGTTGAACGCGGAGGTGCCGTCCGTTCGGCACTCGGTCATCGGTGATTTGGATCACGGCGAGTACGACTCCGTCATCCACGTTCATTGGAACGCTTCCGCTCGCGATCTACAAGGGTATGTAGATGCACTCCCTTCCCCTCGTTGCTAGTATACTCCATAGATGCATCTTGGTGAACGTAGGAAAATTTTAAAATTATGCTACGATTCCCAACAGGTGACACTCGGCAAAGGCTTTGCCGGCGGTTTTCGGCCCTTTGCCGAGTGTCCGTGGCACTCGGCGTAGCCCAGAATTCCAGTAGTGAAGCACTTTACGAGAAATAGAGGTCAATCAAACTAATAATGAAGCATTATAAATGGCATTGATGAAAGTAGCTAGAATCAACGAGAGATGCGCGGAACTAGCTAGCTAGTAGTAGTTACTTTTGGGTATGTTCATCACAGCTCCCGCGGCAGTCCCGGAACTTGTGCGGTGAATACTTTCCAAACCCTGCGAGACAAATAAAACAATTACTTGATATCAGGAAATGAACAAAGTTGCAGATATGGTGCGATAATGATCAATTGAACTTACTTATCGAGCATTTTAGTCATGTCTGCATAGTCCTCGGGATCTTTTCATCTCGAGTCTAAATGGTTACTAGTCCCTGCTCAAGCTTAATCTCTAGGAGAATATAGTGAAACCTGGGCACGCATGCATAACTCATCAATTACATTACTATAACCTCAAGTAATAATTATGGGAAACCGAATATGCACAAGACAGTAACACTCACTTGAAGTTGTAAGGAAAGAGTATTTTATTTTTGTTTTGGTTTACTACCAACGATCGTAGCAAGTTGGCCTCGGTTTCTTCAGCATGAAATTTAACTGTATAATCATCTATGAGATTTGTGTTAATGAACCCAAAATCATAGATTTCTGCTTTTCTGCATTCGACCATCTTCAATCTGCATAATATAGTGAGGATAATTATATATTAATGCAATGAAAGAGCTGAGCTATGTATATAGACTTAATGACAGAAGTGGTACTTACAGACAGTAGCAAGTGGCCGTTAATTTATCGAGGGCCTTTTGATTGGAAAACTGGAAGAACTCCTCAAATGGAATAGACAACAGCTCAATTCCAACGAGGTCGTGCTCCTCTTTTACTCTCAGCGTCAAAATATCCTTCCCAGACTCTCTCCAGGTTTCCATGTACCAATCATGAAATCTTCGCATCATCGTTGTTAGAGGAGGACCTCCATCTTTTACGAGAGGCTTCCCTTACTGGTATCTGAATTCGTCCACCTCCAACCTATCAATATGTGCATCGATATCGTCGTCGTGCACGTAATCTGCAGGATTGGTACCGAGCAAGATCCCCGGATGATTAGCGACGATATCGCTAGACACCTTGAGCGGGGGGCACGATTGGTTCACTTTGTTCGCTGAGCTGGGGAATTTTTTTCCCACTTCTTCGTTCTGCTAACCTTTGATGACTACAAGTACTTCCCGACCGCTCTGCTTTCTTATATGTCTGCTCTGTTATGCGCGCATAGTTGGTTTGCGCTGGAGACGGTGGTGGTCGCTTCAAGGCATCGATAGTGCGCTTCGCTTTCACCAGATCTATCTTCTCCTTCGGAGGTGGATGTTTCTTAGCTCTTTGCGTTTCAAAGAAATCCTTCACTTCGTCTTGACAGATCTCCGCATTTTCCTGTTCGGTCATCTCGTATGGTAACTTCTCTAGAGGCTTGAGAGATGGACCGAATCTGTATTGCCTCCTGGCTCTGGTTGTACTGCTAGACGCCGGAGCAGACGGAGCGGATGCGGCTATCTTCTTTCTTTACTTACGAGACAGAGGAGAAGGACTACGATGTGCCGGAGCAGCGGCGGCTCTCTTCCGCACTTGCTGACGAGGCGGAGGAGGAGGCGGGCTGCTCGGACGCGTCAGCGCAGGCGGAGAAGGACACGGAGTGCCGCCACGCACCGGAGAAGGAGGCGGAGTGCCCAGATCACTCACCGGAGGAGGAGCAGAGTGCCCTGACTCGCCGGAGGAGGCGGAGGCGTCCAATTCGGAAGGTTGATGAGCTCCTTCCGCCATAGACATGGAGTCTTCAGAGCACTCCCCACCTGAGTCTCCCCTTCACCGGTGGGGTGGTCAAGCTCGAGATCCTCAAATCCCTCCGATATTTCATCCACCATCACAGAAGCATATCCTTCTGGAATCGGACGGGAGTGAAAAGTTGCGCCGGGTTCAGGAGGTGCAACAGAGCCGACGGCCACCTTGACTTTGAAGTTCTGCCATTGCGTCATAAGGTGGCAATGATGAGACTGCGTGATAGCATCCACGGGGTAGCTAGCAGGAGCCGTGAAGACAGGCTCCTGAAGCAGCTCGGTGGAAGCCACACTGCTTCTCCGCTGAGATGGCGGGGTAGCTTCGGCAGGTCGCTTGCTGTGAACTGATCTTGTTCTTCTAGCGCTTTTACCCTTGCGTGCAGCGCCTGCAGTATGGTCTGCTCCACTTTCCTCCTCCTCTCCCGGGTTTTTGTAACCACCTGCGTCGGGAAACCCAGCCTTCCACGAAATGGAGCCTGGCGTGCCTCGTGTCCGTCCAGGATGCTCAGGATTCCCGAGGGCCATTGTGAGCTCGTCGTTCTCTCTGTCGGGAACGAACATCCCTTGCTGCGCTGCGTCGATATACTCCTGAAGCTTCGTGATGGGTATTCACAGTTGCTCGTCCGTCCAAACGCACTTCCCTGTTTCAGGGCCCAACGATTCTCCAACCCCGAAGAAATAAGTCCTTGAACGGTCTGGCCAGTTCAATGTCTCTGGTTCGACCGCTTTCTCAAGCAGGTCAGTCTCAGCCTTGTCCCACAACGGCCGGGCTTTGAGGTAGCCACGTGACCCCGTGCGATGGTGAAGCTTCTTCTTTTCAGCATTTTTCTTGTTTGTCGCTGACATCTTCTTACTGATATCCGGTGTCTTGTGGGTCACAAATGCGTCCCAGTGATCTCTTATCTTCTCAAATCGGCCGATGAATTCTGGAGTCTTTTCTTTATCGACAAACGTTGTTTTCAGCTCATTCTTCCACCTCCTGAATAGATTCGTCATCTTCTTAAGAGCATGAGCCTTGACCAATGGCCCTATAACTGATTTCTTCGGATCCTCCTCTAGCGGTAGGATGAAATTTGCCTTCAGTGCGGTCCAAAGATCATCTTTCTGCCTATCGTTCACATAAGACACCTGAGGGTCTTCGTTCTTAGGCTTATACCATTGGTGGACACCTGAGGGCCTATCGTTCATATAAGACACCTGAGGGTCATCAATGGCTCTATAACTGGCTTCTCCGGATCCTCCTCTGCTTGTGCCTCTCTCCGTGATGTTCGGTTGCGTTGGTGACCGTAGAAGCATGGTGGCGATGGCGAGCTGGAGAAGGACACACGCTGCACATGCATCTTCAGCACAGGAGTAATAAAGGGCACCAGCAGACGATCGAGTTGCAAACGCGCGCGTGCTACGAAGCAGTACAGGAGCACGGAAGTAAGTGTTAAACTCGTCGTGGTTCAGTTTCGTCAGAATCTGCAGTATTTTCAGTTTCGTCAGTGTTTTCAAAATCTGCAGTATTTTCAGTTTCCTCAGTATTTTGAGAATCTTCAGTATTTTTAGCAGCGGCACAAGCCCACGACAACACTGGTTGCACACGGGAATGATCGTGGCTGCCCCGCCCGCACACAGAAAATCGTGGGTCGTTTTTTTTTCCTTTCTTTCCATCGTACAAAAAATAGAAATAACTAGACAAAACGAAGTTCGATCCGTTAATTACGGCGTCATCCCACGACTGACTCCTTTTAAAAATTGATCCTCTAATCACGGCAGTCCTGTATGCACAGATCCGGCTTGCCTGCTTCCTTCCCATGCTTCCATCCGTGCTCCCACTTCATCTAACGGCTGTCTTTTTTTCTTTTTCCTTCCTAATCTAATCATCCCCTGATTTCAACAGGGTGGGGCCGGAACTTATTTTGTTCCAATCAAATCAAGCTACGTACGCGGGAGCACGGATGGGCGCACGCCCAGGGAGCAGGCAAGTCTCATCCTGTACGCACAAAATCATGGGCTCATGCATTCATTAAATTGCTTGCATGTAACGGAAAATCTGCTAAAGAATAAACATGTCCAGAATCTCGTCCGGCGCCACCGCGTCCTGATGCTCCCATGTATGAACCGTCGCCGTTCTCGAATCTCGATCATGCAGTTGTCTCCATCATGTCCAGAAGCTCGCCGGAGTCGTCTCTCGACGCCGCCGTAGTAACGACCTCTCCGCCGCTGCCGGTTCGGTCGGTCCGGCCCGAGCTTTACCTCTCCCGGTCCGGTCCAGGAAAAGAGGACCGTTGTGCTGCTCGGTCCGGTCCGGTCCGGTCTGTCGGCGGCCGGTCCAATGGGCGGCTCGGTCAGGGACCGGATTGGCCCGGACCATGTCCACCCTGACACAGCACCATCTGTTGAAATGTGAGTTAAAGCTGAATGGGCAAGTGAGAGACTAGTATATGTTATAGTGTACCTGTCTTGTGACCTGTCCTTTCCATTCTTGGATGACAGGAAAGCTCAACACCCATGTTCACTTTGCAGGAACGGGATCTATGTTATACTGTACCTGCTTCTTTTTATTGTTATGATGAATGATCCAGTCCTTGAACTATGTTATCATTGCTTGATTTCATATTGGTCTCCATGTCCTCTATTTTTTTGTTTTTCATGCAAGGTTGAATTCTTGTAAAATACTAACTCTGCAGCCCAACAAATGAAGAGAGAATCAGAATGTAAGCTTAGAAGCGAGTTGATTTTGAATGCTAGCCACTACAACGACAACACCTTAGGAGCTTGCTCTTGGATCCGTGGGTTACGAGAAATGAGAAGTGCATCAGCTCCAAGGTAGAACAACTTACAGTAAGTCACGGTTCTTGTACAACAATTCAAAGTGTCATTGTTTTATCTCACTTGACGGGTCAAGTTTAAATTGAATAGATAGTTAGAAGTGCTTCAGTCAGGTTTAAAGATATATATATATATATATGCCCAAATAGTCCAGCCTGATGGGTTGTTTTGAGCTCGTAGATCCAGTATATTCTGCCCTTGAAATTTTTGTGGTTATGTGGACGCCAACTTGATTAAATTTATTGAACGCAGAACCTGAAATCTGCATGCCTTGATACATGTCCTTTTGATGGAAGCTATTGAAGCTCGTGAGGGTAATATTAATGTGATGCACAAAACCAACCTGTATAATGGGGAGTTGGGAGTTGGAAGCCTGCCCCATGAAATGGACCACGAGGGCACCAAGTACCGCGATGACAAGCGCCCAAGCTACCACCGCCTCTTCTTCTGTATGCCCGCTCTCTTTTAGCAAATCTCTCTCTAGCTTAGTTCAATCTTGTGTGGTCTAATACTGAAAATCTGTACTACCTAGTTTGCACCAAGAGATGGTTGCTTGTTTATATGCTACTTTCTAGATGACAATTTCACCAATAGAAATTTGTATTGAAGTCACATATATTATCTTGTTATTCTGGTCCAGGTTTTTTGTAGTCAGGTCCATACATTTCTAGCTTCAGTTTTTGTCTTCTACCACTTGCAGTTTATCCAGTGTTGACTCTTGCACTTAGGATATCACCTCTTTTGCCGTTTAGCTTAATAAAGCATGTTCTTTGTGTACTTTTGCCTTGCTAGATGACAAAAGCATTACTCGAGTTCTATCTAATGTAGTGAGTGTTATATTCTTTTCTTGAATTAAGTTAAATCTTTGATTCATATATTAGAAAAAAGTATGTCCCTCAGCAGCAGCAGTTCAGGTTCTAGTGATTTCGACTGTGCATCTGTGATGTTACTTACTATCAACATCCTTCCAGTCGCTAATTTAAGTATGATGAACACTTAGTTTTGTCTCTTGCGATGATGTATGCGCATGCCTATTAATATGGTTGCACTGGGTAATGTTGTTAATACAAGCGAACCATGATGCTGGAATGCTTGACATTGGATGGAAAAAATTGATGTTTGTTATCCATCTTCATGTTTCTTTAGTTGCCACTGTAGTGCTTGTATTTGCACGATCGGAGCGACGTATGAAAATACTTCAGAGTTTTGGATTGTTGATTTAGCAGCATCAATTATTCTTCTGCTATGCTCTTAATTGATAGAAAGTATAAGGCCTTGTGCAATAGTATTTTACTTCCTATTGGGGTAATTAAATAGATTACATCAGAGAGAGGAAGGAGAGAGAGAGAGAGAGATGCGCATGTAACAGACTAACACCCGTAGCACCATCTGTCGAAATGCGAGTTAAAACTGAATGGGCGAGTGAGAGATTAGTCTTACTGACCTGGCCTGTCCAGTTTTGGATGACAGGAAAGCTCAGAACTCATGTTCACTTAGTTGGAACGGGATCTATGTTATACTGTCCCTGCGTCTTTTTGTTGTTATGATGAATGGTGTGGTCCTTCCATGAACTATGTGACCAATGCTTGATTTCATATTGGTCCCCATGTCCTCTATTCGCATTTCATGCAAGGCTGAATTCTTCTTGTAAACTACTCCCTCCGTTCCTAAATACTTGTCTTTCTAGGCATTTCAACAAGTAACTACATACAGAGTAAAATGAGTGAATCTACACTGTAATATGTCTACATACATCCGTATGTGATATTCATTTGAAATGCCTAAAAAGACAAGTATTTAGGAATTGAGGGAGTACTATCACTGCAGCCCAACTAAAGAGAGGAAGCTCATCAGTGAGTTGATGTTGAATGCCGACCACTACAACGACAACAGCTCATGAGCTTGCTGTTGGATCAGTGGGATAGGATTTGCAACGCATCAACTCAAGGTAAAAGAAGAAAATTATAATCAAGTCATCAATCAAGTAGAAAAATTCAAAGTGTCACTGTGTTATCTCAGCTGACCTGTACAGTCCAAATGTTGAAGCTAATTACAAGTGCTTCTGTCTGGCTTAAAGATGTGCGCACAAATAATCCAGTCCGAGGGGTTCTTTTGAGCTCTAGATCCAATATATTCCATCGTCCAAGTTTTTGTGATTATGCTAATGCCAATATAATTATTTTGATTGAACGTACAACCTGAAAATCTACATGCATTGAAACATTTCCTTTTGATGTCAGCTCAGTCAACTTTATTATGTTTGAGTGTTTTTGCAAATATCTGTCAAGTAATTTGGAAATCGGAGCTCATTTTTGGGCGATCAATTAAATCGGGTTGCAGCACCTTCTGTTGTTAATACTGAAACGCCGAGTGAGTGTTTAATTTTACTGAACTATCCTGTCCACTTTTGGATTCAGGGATGGGATCTATATTGTACTTTACCTTCTTCTTTTTATTGTTACATATGATGAATGGTTTAGTCCGTGAACTATGTGACCAATGCTTAATTTCATATTGACCTCCATGTGCTTGATTTCATATTGGTCTCCATGTCTTCTGTTTGCATTTCATGCAACGCTGAATTCTTGTAAACTGCTATCTCTGCAGCCCAACTAATAAAGAGAATATCAGAATGTAAGCTCACCAGCGACTTGATTAGGAATGCCGGCCACTATAATGACAGTAGCTTAGGAGGTTGCTCTTGGATCAGCGTCCTAGGAGAAATGAGTTTGCAAATGTCCTAATGAATCAGCTCCATGGTAAAAATAATATATATTACTTCCTCCGTCCCAAAATAAGTGTCTCAACTTTGTACCAACTTAAGTACAAAGTTGTACTAAGTTTGAGACACTTATTTTGGGACGGAGAGAGTACAATCCAAAGTCACGGTTCTAGCACAACAATTCAAAGTTTCATTGTATTATCTCACATGGCATGTAAAGTCTAAACTGAATAGCTACTTAAAGTTGCTTCAGTCAGGTCTAAACTACGTTAATGACGGAGCTATGATGTCTATGCTTTTCTTCACCAGAAGTTTTAATCCATGGTTTAATCCATGGTTTGAGCTTTGCACGTCAACAAGTGCAATCAGCTGTAGCAGTAGTTTTTGTATGGATGGTTATTGTCTGAATTTTATTATGCACTTCTGTATTATGAAAGGTCTTTTGGTGGTGTTATAAAATTTAGAGATAGATGAATAGGGAGTGCAGAATAAATGTTACTTCCTTTGTTTCTTTTCCTTGTCTATTTTGGAACGGAGGGAGTACTTAATATTGATCTCTTCCTGCACGCAGCTTGATGCTGATGATGTCGAAGCAATCTATCTGTGCTGGAGACGGTGGAGCCTGCAGCCACCGGTGAAGGTTTTTTTATCTTCCAGCAAGAAGACCGCCGACGTGAACAAGGATGGGTCGATCGACAGGAAGTCGAGATTTTTACTTTGTATTTCCAGTATCTGTGCCTTTGAGGTTGTCGTGATGGCTGGGTTGGTTGCTGCTGAATGTGAGTGATGTTGTTCTGGTGGTGTGGGGAGCGCTTGACTGGCGGATTGCTGGGTTTGTATTAAGTGAAGCCAGACGTACATGCTTCCAAGGCCTAAGTTGAAACGCAAACACTATAGGTTTCTGCTGGCCTCATCCTTGAGTTCCAAGGAAGCATCTCCTGGTATCAGTCGCGTGTGAGGTTGTCTAATGGTTCAATTGTCTGTGCGGAATGTCTAATACAAGGATACTCAAGAGGGTATATACATGTCTAATACAAGAAATCATAGGCGAGCTAATTTCGTGTGAATTTGTACTTTTCCCCCTATCGGGCTGGTGTCCCTGGAGTTTGTAGAATTTGGATGGAATGGTGATATAGGTTGTTGGGTGGCTTGTCTCAGGGTTGTGAAATTTGCATTGTATTGTATTTTTGGTCAATGTTGTTGAGAGATTGGATTGGGTTGGTTGAATGGAACATTTTTCTCCAGGGGGGGCGGTAAATTCGGTTACCACGGTAACCACGAAATTCCGAAAAAAATTCGAGCGAAATTTAAAATCAAAATTTGAATTCAATTTTTTTAAGGAACGAATACATAGGTCTTGAACACCAAATATCATGTGGACTAGTAGTAGCGCAGCAGTTACAGGTCAGCTCCACTGCTACGCACATTCAGGTCACGAGTTTGACTCTCCGTCGCTGATATTTTTTTGAAATTACAGTCAAAAAACAAAAAGTAAAAAAGTGCGTTCGGCTGTCGTCGAACACAGGACCTGCAGTTGCTGGTTGGACATCCATATCACCAAGCCGCGCGTATACATGTGTTACAGTGAAACATACATCTTAGTTAACTAGGCGTTAGGAGTTTAAACTCAAAAAATTCAAAAAGTTCGAAATTTTCTGCTCGGTATGGATAATAATCGTGGGGGAGCGGGAAACGTGGTTACCGGGCGGTAACCGAATTTACCGCCCGGTACCCAAAACCTTGGTGCTTTCTTTTGTTGTCTCATATGGTTACTTATCCATGAAAGAAGGGCCGATCATTCATTCATTCGGTATATATAAACTGCTTGCTTCCTTTGAAAGTTACCACTAGAAAAGAAAAATAAAGTGGATGAGGACAATTTCCATGAATGAAGAATGCACAGGATAGGAACTTGATAGGTTTTACTGCTTTGATGTTTTACAATGCACAGGGTAGAAACAGGGCCGGCCCTGGGGTATGGCCGATGGGGCGACGGCCCAGGGCCCAGGCGAGCGGGGGGGCCATGATGAAGTATAGCCCAGTAAAAGAAAAGAAATAAGATGGGCTAGGCCCATCAGAGAGCTAGCTAGCAATCGATTGATTAGCGAACGCGAAGCATCAGGCGCCGTAACTCACGCCATTGCCAGGCACATGACTGCTCGTTTTCCTCCGTAGGTACGTCGATCGTGATCCGTGAACGGTGAACCGTCCCCCATGATGCCCGTCGGCCTCCTCGCTTGGCGCCTTGCCGTGTCGCGCTCGCCTCAGTCGCCGCTGCCCACTGGAGTTGTGCGCGCCGGCACCGCATGACAGTCCGGCAGCACGGCCATCCGGCATCCGGCGAGGCGGCACCGCGGCCGTCCCTAATCCCTGAAAGTCTGCAAGTCAGTGCATTTGAACGTTTCCATCCATGTTCCTCTGTTTCTGTCCATCCCCCAAACCCCAATTTGACAATTTCAGTAGTTTATTTATTCTTTATTTAGTATGTACGTATTCAACTATACATCCATATGATCCATCCTCCAGTTTCAGTATGCAAGAAGTTTTAAAATTTTCTAATCCAATCTATCATTTCTTTGTCATTCTATGTACATGTCTAGGGTTCCAATCATTCGATGTATAAATTCCTAATTCTTTGTGGAATATTGCTCATTTTCGGTCTTATTACACTTGAGCCACCGGCTCTTCTGATGTACATACTTGTATCAATGTATATATTATGATGAATATAATAAAGCCGGCATCTCTGATAATTCAGGGCCTCTGTCGTATCATTTTTTGAGAATATGATTCTTTATTGTCACTTCATACGATCACTTGGGGGCTTCCTGCTTATTGAGCACAGCTATGATTACCCTCTTGATCCGGCTTGTACGTCATGATTACAAAATACTTGGGGGCTTCCTGCTCATTCAGCATAGCTATGACTACCCTACTGATCCAGCTTATATGCCTGGAATAAAATATTACTTGGGGGCTTCTTGTTAATGAACAGAGCTTTGTTGACCCTAGTAATAGGCTTGGACGCCAGGTGTATTCGTCAAAACATCTGGGTTATCCTACCTTTCTTTACCTGCCACTCCGACCAGGTAATCCTGAAATGACTCGCCGTACTCTTGACAATCAATCTTTCAAAGACCCTGAATTTGTCAAGGTTAAAACGTCGATTGGTCATGTGAGGTCCGGTTTACATGGTTTGAATTAAGGTTTCACTCAGCAGCTGCGTGGCCCTTGAATAACGCTTGATATGCAGGCTTGGCAGCCTATGAATGCCTTGTTTTCTGTTTTTTCTGGTTTATTTTTTGACTTGAACATTATTTGATGTTCATCTTTTATGCCATGTTGATACATGGTTGAAAACTACTAAGGGCCATGTTGCCTTATGGTTCATATAAGAATCTATCCGGAGTTTTATTAACCCGACCTAGTTTGGGCTTTAAGTCGCCAGTATATGATGATTATGTGCTTGATTGTTGTGCTCTAAGCGTTGGGATGTTGCCCCTTACTACATTCGGCATGATGAGCCGGCGGTATACATAAATTGAACAGGGCATTGTGCTCTGTCTTTGGGGTTGTTACCCTTACTGCACGGTGCATGTTAAACCGGCAGTTTGAACAAGTATCACAGGTATTTTTTTTAGGATTATATGAGGTTTTTGAGAAACCGGCCCTGGTTATGGACTGTTTTAGTCACCAGTGGTCTCTATGTGGGGTATTGTGACCCGCCCTGGGGTAAGCCGCCAGGACACTTGTTATCTATTTGAGTGCAGGGAAAAATGATGAGCACGGTCTGCATAACTGATGACATTATGAGCATAAGTGGCGGATCTTTATATGATGGATCAACAGTGATTATGCAAATAAACACGCAGGATGGCGTGACAGATCAGAATTGTTTAACTAGCCTATTACAAGGCATCTGACGACCCAAAAGGACAAGTGTTTTTGGGGACATAGCATCAAAACGCTATAATTGGTAAGCCGGCTCATGACTTCAGAGTTTTAGTCTTGGCGGGTTGAAGCCTCTGGGTCGTCCTGTGCTTCTTCTTCTTGATTATCCATTGGCTGGAAGCCATGTGAAGCCCAGTTGACACCAATCAAAGCTAAACACAGCCTCATCATCTATAAGATTTGATGCATCGATGTCAGAAGCAAAGGTGTGCTTACGAGTTGGTGGGATGAGATCCATGTCCTGATGAACGGACGTCTTCATCTTCTTGTTCTCGGCATCATAAGCTACTTGATAGTGGGATGAGTCTGTATCTTCAGCCAGTTTGCTTACTATTGGACACATTTCCCTTGCTATTTTGGTGAAGTCTTCAGCGCTGAAGGGAGACCCGTCTTCTTTATCACTCGGGCAGCCATTAGCCAAGTCTTCTGGATTAAGATCTGCTTGCCATGCCTTTGCCCGGTTTAGAGAAGTCACGGCGCCGGCTCTGGCAGCTGGTCGTTTTAACTCTTCAATCCTTTGGGGCATCACCGATAGCTTCTCAAGTGTTTCCTTGATGAGGGAGGGTGGATGTTTTTCTTATGAATAGCAGCACATATCGTCCATTGAGCGCCAGTGTATAGCTGCTCTACCAAAGTATATATAGCCTTAAGCTTGAGGCGCATGTCTGGACCCAACTTGGAGCTTCGGGAGCCTCCATCATTCAAATTATAGGTAAACCGGCAGGTGACTATGAGATACTGTTGGTGCAAAGGAAAGTATTGTTTGTTACTTACCAAAGACGGCCGATGTCATGCTGTTAATTTGACGCTTTAAGCCGGATAACTCGTCAGTTACCGGCTTAAGGGCTGCTTCGGCATCCTCCACTCTCTTCACTAGACCTGCTTTCTCAGTATCCCAGTTGCTTCTCTCAGTTTTGAAATCCTTTTTCGGTTTCTCTATATCTTCCAAGGCGGTTCTCAGTTCTGTCCAGGCCTTGGAAGTAGCAGACTGCTGCGTAGAGATGTTCTGGCGGAGATCAGCGAGTTGGGATTCTTTCATATTAAGATCAGCCTGCAAATACAATGAACAGGTCATATTATGATTTCAATTTGTGAAGTCCCAAGCATAATACAAGTATTGTACTTGGCACTTGGGGATTAATGCATATTGCTCTTTTTTAAGACAATTTTATGATGACCCGGCTATGCTGTTATAGCTATAGCCAATTCATGAGGGCTACACAGTATGCTTTGATTTATAAGTAATAATGATCAGTCCCGGTTTATTCATGCTGATTAAACCGGCCCTTAGGGGCTACAGGTGCAAAGTTGATCACTGCTAATTGAAGTCCCGGTTTAACTTAATAGACTAAGCCGACCCTTGGGGCTACTAGTTGGATTTTCATATGGTTATGGCTATCTAAAGTCTACAGTACACTCAATGCTATCATGTTCTATAGACTTGGCGGTTGATAAAGGTATATTTATGAAAAGGATTGTGTTGGATTACCTCAAAGCGCTCCTTCATCATGTTGACCAAGTCGGCTTCAAAGTCACGGCTGGTGTGAAGGCGGTTCAAGTAACCTGAATGAAGTTCTTGAGCACTAAATTGAGAATAGCTTTCCAAGTCAACCTTCCATTTGCCCTTATCAACAGCGGAGAACTCCTCCTTGGCACTGTGTTTGGACAGGGCAGTGGGTTAGCCTGGAGCCTGATAGCCGTTGCAAGTGATTAATATATCTTCACTTTCTTGAGCTGGCTGGGGAGGACTGGGCGGCTTATCATTCTCTGGATCAGCATCTATGGCGTCTTGTGTAATGGGGTGGACATCTGGAGAGGTGTCATCCATGGCAGTTTCTGACACTTGGTGCAAAGTCTCAGTTGAGGCATGTGGCTCCGGGTCAACATTCTTGGGCTCTTCAGCCATTTAATCGATTTTCTGCTTCCTGCTAGGTTTGGCCATAGCGCTGAAAGGGATGCATGAGACAGAGTTAATATAATGAAGTACATAATGCAAAGTGGATAAGATTTAATGTGCTCACCCGGGCACATTTTTGAAGGCTGGAATTTGAGTCCCAGTTGAGTCGCTGGAGGAAGAATGAGACATTCCCTGATAATTTTAGTCAGACGGGTTAAGAGGTTGTCGGAAAAGACCCTCCTTCGGATAAGATAAATCAGAAATATTTGAAACCCCCGGTCGATGTTTGCGAGGCGCCGGGGTGTTCGGTAAACCGGAGGATAAAACTCCACCACCGTTGTTCCGGGTTGTGCGGCGAGCTTCGTGTTGCCGCTTCTTCAAAAGAAAGTTGGGATCCAAGAAAGCTAAATGGTGAGAAAATCTTACTTTTCGGCTTGCTTGTCGGGTTTTCTGTGTTGGCAGAGGTTCTGAGCCGTTGCAAAGGATAATTACCTCTTCACCATCTACGCGGCTGGCATCCACATCATCCTGATAATGGTCATTGTCAATAAGATGTACAAAATATGAGCCAAGGGAATCAAGGTCTACCTTCGACTCATCATCATCATCATTATCATCCAAAATGAATAACTCGGCGGGATTGGTCTTCTTCTTGGCGGGCTTCTTGGTAGCTTTGCTCTTTTCCCGGTACTTCTTGACCGGTTTGTCTAACTTCTTCTAGAAAGGGGAATCGGCCTATGCAGATAAAATAAGTTATGAGAAGACAATTTAAATAAAAGATAGTGTTTAAACCGGAAATAGCTTAACACTTACAGCTGGTGACGGGTTGAGAACGCAGAAAGGATTCAGTCAAACTTTGCCGCAATCTTCTAGACTCTCGTTCAGGAGAGTTTTAGTCATTTCATTGATGTCATCTTCAGTAATTTCAATCTGGAAGTGGCGAAGTGGATTTTTCAAATCGCCGGTGTGCTCACACATCAAGCCGGGTCGGTGGCTTAAGGGCAATATCCGGGTAGAGGATTTTCCCCTTCCGGAGAAGTGTCACTGCAGTAAAACCAGGTTTGGTTCCAGTCTTTGGGATGACTAGGCAGAGTAGCAGCTAGAAAAGTGGCTTCTTTCCACCGCTGTATGGAGATGCCACCTAGCTCTAGGCTGGGGCCGTCTGTGAACTTGTTCTGCCGGTTTAAGTAATAAAACTCTCTGAATAATTCTACGGTGGGCTCCTGTTGAAGGTACACCTCGCAGAATATTTGGAAGTTGCTGATGTTTGAAACATAGTTTGGTCCGATATCTTGTGGATGGAGCTTGAAAAAATGCAGCACATCGCGGAAGAATTTTGAACCCGGAGGGCTGAAGCCCCGGTTGATGTGATCAATAAAGACAACTACTTCTCCGTCCTTGGGCTTGGGACGAGTTTCATTGCCTGGAACCCTCCAATGGATGACATACTTTTTGGATAGGACGCCAGTCTGAACATATGCGTTCAAAATCTTCCTCGGTGACCCGAGAAACAGCCCAATTGCAGGCAGTGACAGTCATCGGCATTCCTGATGAAAAAGGCCTAAAGAAAATAAATAGTACCGGTTTAAGATCATACTATTAAGCCGGACGGTTGTTTCAAAGGTAAAATGTTACAAATGGCTAACAGATTAAGCCGGAGGATGAACATTGAAATATTCAAACATTCATATTGGCGGCTTAAAAGGAGGTTGGTATTTACCGGGTTAAGGATTCTGTTGTTAAACCGGTTAGAGTTTAAAAGTCAAATGTATAATGCAGAATCAGATTATGAGGATGAATAAGCAAGCACAATTAAGCCGGTGGAGTATTGCCGGGTCATGCAAGTTGCAAAATGTGTGATGGCGGTTTAAACAAGGCCTGATATTATATGGTGGATCACGGTTTACGGCATAAGCCGCCGTGACAGTTATTGTACTTCAAGTTTATCAGTAAAAAATTTGTGAAGTGCTGGAGAAACAGGTTACACAGATTGAAGCTATGATTATGGATCTACGACAATTTAGAAAAGACAGTAAAATCTAAACCTAAGGTGGCGGCAGTAGGAAAGTTTGTATGCTCTGATGGGATTTTCTATGGAAAGGAAGTACTTTGATATTAAAACCGGATACTAAACTGCTACCGCATAAGGTTCAGATCATGTTCAGATCAAAGGTTGCTTGAGTTGATGAAGAAAATGAAGAACAGTGAGGAACACCGACGAACAGAGCAAACTTTAATACAGATCTAAGGATTAGGGAGATGAGACTTACAGATGCTGGTGAGCAGCGGTCGCGCGCCGGAGTTCTTTGGTCTGGTCAGGTCGATGCAGCGGCCTGAGTTGGTGCAGCGGTCGGAGTTCGTGGCGGCGGAGCTCGGGCGACAGAAGAGATGCAAGAGGAAGACGAAGGCAAGAAGGCAAGGGGGGAAATGATAAAGACCCCCGTCCCTATTTATAAGAGGATGGATGGATACCATGCACGGTAATCGAGGGGATGAAATCGTCATAGGTCTATATGGGCGCCTTGATTCTCGGGATGTTCATTAAGATAAGGATCAGTTAAGATGTTCTGAGCCTCGTGCGAAATTAATGCGGAATGACGTCATGGTGGGTTAAGAAAATTCTATGAGCTGTTGTCATGGCGGGTCATAGCAAGGTTTATCAAAACAAGTGATGCAAGATTTTAACAAGACAGGTATTGAAGATTGATATGAACAAGTTCAGATCAACCTGGGGCCTAATGTTGGAGATATGACTATTAGGTATGAACCGTCCAGGAAGGGCCGGGTCATACTACCGACAGCTTGTACATTGAAGATGGCGGGTCATGACGAGCCTGTTGACGGCCCAAGACCCAGAGGCGACTTGAGGCCCAAGAGGATGAACCGCCATATGAATAACTTGTATTGTAAGGCAAGCTTACTTAGTCACCGAGCCGGACACAATGTGTATGAGCCGGCCGGGACTATGTAAGCCGCCGGGCATCAACCTATGTATATAATGGGGTGACCCGGCGGCGAGCTAAGGACAAGAAACAAGAGATCGAGAACTATGTAAAGCGTATTTGCTCCCTAGTAATCGAAACCCAAGCAATACAATCCCAAACTGGAGTAGGCCTTTACCTCCACCGCGAGGGGCCGAACTAATATAAACTCTGCGTGTCCCTTGTCTCGTTTAACCACTTTAAGCTAACCTAGTTGCGATGGCTCCACGACTAAGTCCTTACACTAGGACATCTGCCGTGTTAAGTCCACGACATATCCTCTTTTGAACATTTCTTCATGATTTTAGGACATTAGCCTGTCATGTTACCTAAGAAGAAGCAATTATCGGGTGCTGAAAAAACGAGAAAAAGAAAAGAAAGTAATCTAAAAGTTCTACCACTGAAGGCTTCTTGTTGCCGATGGACTCAGTTTAATTTGGCTCTTATTTGAGGTAATCATCTCTTGTTAGTTTCAATTTGCGATCTTTTTAGTATTATTGTTGTTGATGGAGTCAGTTTAAATTTGGTTATTATTATTCTCAGTTGTGTCATTTGAATTATTATAGTCAAATTTTAAACTAAAGATGTATAATTGAAAGTTACTCTTAATAAGTTATATATATAACGCACACTCATACATATATATGGTCTTAGAACTTAGGACATAGGGGCCCATGTCGTCGAGTTCGCCTAGGGCCTTCCAAAACACAAGGCCGGCCCTGGGTAGAAACTTGGACCTGGCCTCCTCACTACATTTTTGCATAGTAAAAGAGAGAAGATGCTTTCAGCTGATGCATGTCATGTGCATAAAAGGATTACAAATTATATGAGACTATTTTTTGGCTATTGTCCATGCATGTGTTTCACCCTCGTGGAATTAGCGATTTTTTTGACAAAGGAAGATGCTTCAAGTCCCTAGAAATCTTTCCGACCTCAAGAAGATCTTGAGTACCATCTCCACAGCAAAAAGACCTGTTGATTAGGCGATCGTGACGTACAACAGAGACCAATATAGTGGGTTAAGAAGGGACTCTGAGCAAATGACACAACAAGACCCAACTTCTTTTTTTTTGCAGGAAACAAGACCCAACTTCAACAACATGTTGACGTACTTATTTGGCTGGCGGTCAGTTGGAAGCAGCAAAGCAAGCGGCCGGTCTTCTTCTTGTTCTCCTCCTTCCTTGACAAACATGCATTGATGGCCTTACTGTAATAAGTGTGTCAACATTTTTATCTCAACAATCTGGTGGTTCTAAATGACTGTCATAACAAGTTACCGGAGTCCCACAGACATATCCTCTCTCTGTGGATGGTATCAACATGAGAAGAACTGAGACACTGTAGAAAAAACAAGAGGTCGTCAGGGTTCTCTGAGCCATGACGCTACTACTTCTGTGTGTCCCCAACTCATGGGTGCATGCAAGCAAGAATATCTGGCAGATAAGTGACAAACTATATTGCCCAGATGAATTGATGGCATGGCAAAACTGTTTTTGTCCTCCTAATCAGCGTGCAGCGAAACTGTTATTGAAATATGCATGGATACAGAATTGTCTGTTAGGAGAGACAAGGGAGAGGATTCGTAAATTAACAATACACAGAAAGATCTGACACGATTCATTCAGAATATGTAGTAATTAACCAGCTTGGAAATACAGGGAAACTACCCACTGGTCCATCTTTTATGGAGTGTATTTGTCAGGAAATTTATTAACAAATCTTCATCCTCCTTGAAATCAGGCCCTCCAGAACCAACCCTTTAATTGCTACGCAGTAAGTATATCGATCCGCCTCCTCCTCCTTCTGTTCCATACATTGGCTGCCGTGTGCCTCACCCGGATCGCCCTCCCATCCCACGTCTATCCGTGTTCCCCGCCCGCCCACTGCGTACGCCATCTATGAATGCCCTTGGCTGCTGCCTCTCGCGCCCCCACATGATGCTCCACCTTCCTCTCGCGCCCAGCCCTTCGCTTCTGCCTCTCGCGCCCCCACATGATGCTCCTCCTTCCAGGGGCCGGCCGCCCAAGGTTGTGGCATTCCGTTCCGATGCGCTACCCAACTATCACAGGATGTTCAGAGATGTTTGTCCGTCCACCCATCTGTATGCTTTCCTTTTAAAAAATCAGGGCTGATGGGTTTTCACAAACTAACGATCTTTCTTATATGTGAACCTTCCGATGGCAGAGATCACGAGACAACACCGCAAATCCAGATGCTAGCCGAGATGTGGACATAGTATGTTCCTGTCAAAAATGGTAGTTCAGCCAATGTACAACAACTCCAAACATACAAAGTAACCTTTAATTTCTTCCTTTCGTTCCTCCTTTCTTTTTTTGTTTCAGATAGTACTTTTTGCCCCCTTCTTACCATGGATATTCAGTTGAAGCAGTAGGGCCAATAAGAATGTGAGGGTAGACTTGAACAAATGTGCTTAATTAGGTGGCATCTTCATTTTTTGGTTCAACTTTGCAAACCAAAGCTATATACTACAAAACTACATTTCATATTGAATCTAACAACATTAATTTGACATTCTTAATGTTGATACATTTCCTGTAAGTTTCGTCAAAGTAAACATACTTTGACTCTGAAGAAAACTTATATGCAGACTCAAAAGGACCAGAGGGAGTACCAAACATGCCAACAACAAAACACTTTTCTTTTTCGATAAAGGGTGGATTCTATTGACTCAAAATGGAGCATCAAGAAGATACAAACACAATGAGCACACACCCGGCCTCTGCATAGCTAGGATGCACACAGCCAACACCAACGCACGCACACAAAAACACGCCGACAAATAGCAAAGTCATACAAGGCCAAAGCTATGCGTAGGCGAGGAAAAAAGAAAAAGGCCCCAAAGCGATCACATCACGATCGGCAAACTATAACAATGACCATATCTGCACCGACAATCTCAAAACACTTTGCTAAGCGGATATCTTTGTTCACAGCCAAAAAAATATATTGAAAAACATAATTGTCGAGGTCACTCACATAGTGTGTTTGAAAGGGACATGCTCATTACAGCTAAAATTAAAACTTCTTTTCTGACTAACAAGAGAATATGTGTATCTTAGTTAGTTATAAAAATATGCGTGAGCCACGAGTGTTACTTATAGAAAAAATGGAGAATGGTCACTACTACTACTTTTGTACCGCCAGGACGCGTACTTTCTTAATTAGTTTGAAAATATGTAATCAACACTGACTAAGAATAGAAATAATTAAATAGAGTGGTACAACACCATTACAGTCATTATTAATTATATAATGCATCAACATCATCTCAAACAGTTTCAAGGTGAATATTTTACTAAGCTGAGGAAAAACAGGAATTTGGTTCATTGCGCTATTTCTTCTGATGCAAATTAAAGACCTTGTACATCATTAGTCACTTTAGCCTCTCTTTATTATGATTGGACGGTTTTCAACTCAACGATGGAGAAAGGCCTAGGGCAGCTAGCTAGGGCTTTAGCACAAGGCAGTCCCAGAAGCCCATTTATATGCAATAAATAGTCGATCGTGGAAAATATGACCACACGAGGCTAGCCACAAACTGTATATTTTTGTATGACATGGTATGGATTTTCAAAAGGAAGGATAAAAGCAACCGACTATTCACATTTAAGTGCCTAATACAAGCTGCCATAAATAAGAACACCGGTCAATTTAGGATGAAGAATTGAGATAAACTAATGGGAACAAAAATAGATCTAGGGGACACCGTTGACGCTGATGAACGCGGCACACATGCAGCAGCAACATGTCATTTCCAGCTAGCATGCTACTAATTAGGATTGAAATGTGGTACGTGAGTGAACAAAAAAAAACAATGAGCACCTTGATCATGAGCATACTACTAATTACTATGATTGAAATGGCATGATAACAGTAGTTCAGTACCATAAAAGGAAAATTCAGAGACATGCGATACATCAAAGGCTCTACTATGGACCCAAATTTCAAGGAGAGGCAGATAACCATTTTGGCAAGTACTGAAAGGTACAGATTGTTGCCTGTCGATTCTCTGAAACACAACACACGCGAGAGATTTTGCGCAACAATCAACTTAGCTGCTTTTCTGTTTTCCCTTCCTTTTATTCCTCAACTGAAGTAAACGTGCCGCGGATCCTGCGCCCCGACTGGATTGTGCCATCCCACGATCGAGCACTCGGTCCACGGCGCCCTACGATCGCTCCACGGATCGCACAGAACGCGTCTCGCGGGAGCAGCTAACTAACCTGACGAAAACACTAACTGAAACTTTAACTAAAGAAAGCTAACGCGAGTCTGAAACTGAAAAACGGCATGCTAGCTATCCTAGCTTATTGTGCAAGAAACTCCCCCTAAGCTAGGGTGGCTGGCACCTGATGACCCCAACACGATCGCGCATCTCCTAGAACTGAATCCGTCCGAGAGCTTTCGTGAGGATGTCGGCGAGCTGGTCACAAGTACGCACGTACTGGACGTCGACGCTGCTGTTGTCGACGCACTGCCGAAGAAAGTGGTATCGCAGCTCAATGTGCTTGCTCCTATCATGGAAGACAGGATTCTTGCTCAGCGCTATTGCTGACATGTTGTCGACGCAGAGCTTGGTGGCGCCGTCGACGCTCCCGAGCAGCTCCCCGAGCAGCCGCCTGAGCCAGATTGCCTGGCACGCGGCTCCCGCTGCGGCGACGTACTCTACCTCGCACGAGGAGAGCACGGCGATCTTTTGCTTGGCAGATTGCCATGACACCGGGCTGCCTCCGAGGAAGAAGATGGTTCCGCTGGTGCTCTTGCGATCATCCACGTCCCCTCCAAGATCTGAGTCGCTATACCCGACTAGCTCCGCGCCGCGTGCTTGCCGAGTGTAGCAACATCCCAGCTGGCGCGTGCCGGCGATGTACCTCAGCAGCTGCCTCACGGCAGCCCAGTGTTCGCTTGTCGGCTCCTCCATGAACCTGCTGACGTAGCCGACGGCGTAGGTGTTGTCCGGTCGAGTGTGGGTGAGGTAGCGGAGGCTCCCCACCACACTCCTGAAATGCGTGGCGTCCACGCGCTCCCGGCCGGCCTTCCGGCTTAGCTTGAGCCGTGGCTGCATCGGAGTGGCCACGGGATGGCAATCCTCCATGCCGGCTTTCTCCAGTAGCTTGCCGGCGTAGGACGACTGCGCGATGAAGATTTGCCCCGGCCGCTGAGTCACTTCGATGCCGAGGTAGTAACTCAGCAAGCCTAAGTCGCTCATCTTGAAGAGAGACATCATCTCCTGCTTGAACTCCATGACGGCTGTCGTGGACGCACCAGTGACGATCAGGTCGTCCACATATACGCCGACAAGGAGACGGTCACCGGCTCCGGTGCGAGTGTACATGGCGTGCTCAGACGGACACTTCTCAAAGCCGAGGGCATGGAGACTGCTGTTAAGTTTTGCATACCAGGCCCGCGGCGCTTGACGCAGTCCGTAGAGTGCTTTGTGTAGCCGGAGCACCTTGTTCGCTGCACTGGTGAGTTCGAAACCGGGGGGCTGCACCACGTATACCTCCTCCTCAAGTTCGCCGTTGAGAAAGGCTGACTTGACATCAAGGTGGTGCACCTCCCAGCGCTCCTGTGCCGCTACGGCGAGAAGGACGCGTACGGAGTCGAGCCGAGCCACCGGCGCAAACACTTCCTCGAAGTCAATGCCGGCGCGCTGCACAAAGCCCTTCGCCACGAGGCGAGCCTTGTGCTTGATCACCTCGCCGGCGGCGTTCCGCTTCTCCTTGAAGACCCACTTCAATCCAATAGGCCGATGACCTGCTGGCAAATCACACAGGGACCAAGTCTCGTTAGACTTGATGCACGCCATTTCCTCCATCATCGCCGCCCGCCATGCCGCATGGGGCTCGGCCTCTGCGAACGTCGCCGGCTCTCCTTCGGGCAGCAGGAGCAGGTGCTCTGCCCTCCCGGCCTTCGCCGCGTCGTGCGCGAGCACATCATCCATGCGACGGAAACGGTGCACGGCGTCGGGGTTGTCGTCGTCGTCGAACATGTCCAGCTCGAAGGGCGGCGGGGTCGCGTACTGCACGTCCTGCCAGACTGGATGGGCAGGTGGCGCGCTTCCCGCCGCTGGTGAATCCGCTGCAGAGTTGTCGTGGATGGGTGTCGCCGTGGTTGGAGCAGGCGACCCCGTAGCAGCTCCGGGCGGCGCCGATGGCGACGGGCTGACCGGCGCAGCGCTGTCCCCCTCATGGTCACCATATGGGGCGAAGTCGACGATGAACGTGCCGCCCGTGGCTGTTGCCTCGCCGCTCCAGTCCCAGCTCGCGTTCTCGTCGAACACGACGTCGCGGGACACATGCACGCGGTGACTCGTCGGGTCGTAGACCCTGTACGCCTTGGTGCCGGGCTCATAGCCGATGAGCACCATGGGCGTGCTCCGATCGTCCAGTTTCTTGAGGTTGGGCCGCGCGCTCTTGACGTGAGCCACACACCCAAAAACTCGTAGGTGACTCACCTCCGGTTTCTTGCCGTGCCAGAGCTCGTACGGGGTTGCGCCGTCCATGCTGCGAGTGAACGCGCGGTTCAGGAGATAGACGGCCGTAGTCACCGCCTCTCCCCAGAAGTAGTCCGGCATGCCCTTGACCTTCATCATGCTCCTCGCCATGCCCACCACCGTCTGATTGCGCCTCTCGACAACGCCGTTCTGCTACGGCGAGTACGGCGCTGTGAGGTGACGTTGAACTCCAGTGGCGGCGAAGTGCTCGGCCAGTGACGAGGACGTGAACTCTCCACCGCGGTCAGTGCGCAGCGTGCCCAGCTTGCGTCGTGCCTCCACCTCAGCACGCGCCTGGAACCTCTTGGTGGCGATGCCTGCCTCATCCTTGCTAGACAGCAGGGTGAGCCACATGTAGCGACTGTGGTCGTCCACCAGAAACAGGAAGTAGCGCCGCCCTCCTGGTGTTGCTGGCGTGATTGCCCCGCACAGATCTGCGTGAACGAGGTCGAGAGGCGTCTCCGCTCTGAACTTGGCCGCCTGGGGAAATGGCGCTCGGCGTTGTTTGCCGGCGAGGCACGCCTGGCAGAGCTCCCCCGAAGACTCAATGCCCGGCAGCCCCTGCACCATACTTGCCCACATCATCTGTTGTAGTGTGTCGACGTGCAGGTGACCGAAGCGGGCGTGCCAGCGCCATGACATGCTGTCCGCGCGCGCGGCAAGACAAGCCGGACGAACAGGGTGGATGTGAACCTTGTACAAACGATTTTGGGACCGTTTTACCTTGAAGATGAGGGCGTCGCGTCGATCGCGGACAGTGAGGACGCCGTGGCGCGTGTTGATGTCGCAGCCGTTCTCGTCGAGCTGCCCGAGGCTGACGACGCTGCTCTTGAGCCTGGGGATGTAGTACACGTCCATGAGGGCGCGCTGAGATCCCCCGTCGATGGTGAAGGCGACTGTGCCGCGCCCCTCGATACGTACCACTGACCCATCGCCGAACCGCACGGATCCGGTGGTCGCGGTATCGAGTTCGGGGAAGGCCGTGCGATCTCCAGTCATGTGGCTGGACGCGCCAGTGTCCAGGAACGACATTGGGTCCGGCGCGGCGTCCTCGGCGGCTGGAACGACGTTCGCCTGCTCCTCGTTCAGGAAGACAGTGGCGTGTGGCGGATCGCAGTGGCCCACGACGAGTGCCGTGGGTTTTGCCGCCGGAGCCAGTGCCGCGACGCTGCTGCCTGCCTGAGTGGGACGTGCGATCTCGACCACCTCGGTGAGCAACAGCTCCGGATCGGCCTCCTCATCGGCCTGGGCAAGGAGGGTGTCCTCCTCCCTCTTCTTCTTTCTGCAGTCGCGCGCCCAGTGCCCCTTGAAACCGCAGTATCGACAATTCTCCTTGTCCCCGCCGCTCTTGTCGGGGTAGTCCGCGCCACTCGCGGCGCCACGCGCGGCGCCACGTCTGCCACCGCGGCCCCTTCCTCGGCCACGGCCGCCGCCCTTGCGACGGTTGGTGTTGCCACCCGAGACACGAGGTTGCAGTTCGCTGGCCTGCCACTCCTCCTGAGTGAGAAGCAGCCGCCCACCTTGGCTGCTGCTGCCGCCATGCGCGTCGTCGAGGCGGTCCTGCACGACGCGCAGCCTGCCGATGACCTCGTCCAGGGAGAGCGTACTGATGTCCAGCAGCGTCTCGATCGCGATCGCCACCTGCGCGAACTGGGGTGGAACCACACGCAAAAACTTGGCCACTACCTTTGATTCTTCCACGGTGTCGCCAAGGGCGCGCAGGCCGGTGACGATCCCTGACAGGCGGAGCGAGAAATCGTCGATCGTCTCCCCGTCGCGGAAGGTGATGCCTTCGAAGTCACGCCAGAGTTTCTGCGCGTTGGCCTCGCGCACACGCGTGGCACCGAGGCGCTGCAGAGCGATGGTGTCGCACGCCTCTTTGGCGGTCTCCTTCTCGCTCACCGCGAGTAGCACATCCGAAGGGAGGCCGCGCAGGATGGTGATCATCGCATTGCGCTCGTGGTGGTAGGAGACGTCACCGTGCGAGACCGCTCCCCACCAGCCATGGGCCTGAAGGTATACCTTCATGAGTAGAGCCCACTCTGCGTAATTTGTACGCGTCAGCATTGGGAGTGCGCCCGAGGAGGGCGCCGACTGCAACACCGGCTGCACAGTCATGTCGCCGCGGCGGCGAGTTCGTCCCCGACCCTGGGACGGAGCACGCAGGCGTGGAGGGGTCTCCGAACGCCCTGCGCCGCCCGCGGACGTCCTCGCCGCGGCTGCCGGCGTCCTTGACATGGCTCCGCTCTGAACTTGGCCGCCTGGGGAAATGGCGCTCGGCGTTGTTTGCCGGCGAGGCACGCCTGGCAGAGCTCCCCCGAAGACTCAATGTCCAGCAGCCCCTGCACCATACTTGCCCGCGCCATCCGCTGTATTGCGTCGACGTGCAGGTGACCGAAGCGGGCGTGCCAGCGCCATGACATGCTGTCTGCGCGCGCGGCAAGACAAGCCGGACGAACAGGGTGGATGTGAACCTTGTACAAACGATTTTGGGACCGTTTTACCTTGAAGATGAGGGCGCCGCGCGATCGCGGACAGTGAGGACGCCGTGGCGCGTGTTGATGTCGCAGCCGTTCTCGTCGAGCTGCCCGAGGCTGACGACGCTGCTCTTGAGCCTGGGGATGTAGTACACGTCCATGAGGGCGCGCTGAGCTCCCCCGTCGATGGTGAAGGCGACTGTGCCGCGCCCCTCGATACGTACCACTGACCCATCGCCGAACCGCACGGATCCGGTGATCGCGGTATCGAGTACGGGGAAGGCCGTGCGATCTCCAGTCATGTGGCTGGACGCGCCAGTGTCCAGGAACGACATTGGGTCCGGCGCGGCGTCCTCGGCGGCCGGAACGACGTTCGCCTGCTCCTCGTTCAGGAAGACAGTGGCATGTGGCGGATCGCAGTGGCCCACGACGAGTGCCGTGGGTTTTGCCGCCGGAGCCAGTGCCGCGACGCTGCTGCCTGCCTGAGTGGGACGTGCGATCTCGACCACCTCGGCGAGCAACAGCTCCGGATCGGCCTCCTCATCGGCCTGGGCAAGGAGGGCGTCCTCCTCCCTCTTCTTCTTTCTGCAGTCGCGCGCCCAGTGCCCCTTGAAACCGCAGTATCGGCACTTCTCCTTGTCCCCGCCGCTCTTGTCGGGGTAGTCCGCGCCACTCGCGGCGCCACGTCCGCCACCGCGGTCCCTTCCTCGGCCACGGCCGCCGCCCTTGCGACGGTTGGTGTTGCCGCCCGAGACACGAGGTTGCAGTTCGCTGGCCTGCCACTCCTCCCGAGTGAGAAGCAGCCGCCCACCTTGGCTGCTGCTGCCGCCATGCGCGTCGTCGAGGCGGTCCTGCACGACGCGCATCCTGCCGGTGACCTCGTCCAGGGAGAGCGTACTGATGTCCAGCAGCGTCTCGATCGCGATCGCCACCTGCGCGAACTGGGGTGGAACCACACGCAAAAACTTGGCCACTACCTTTGATTCTTCCACGGTGTCGCCAAGGGCGCGCAGACCGGTGACGATCCCTGACAGGCGGAGTGAGAAATCGTCGATCGTCTCCCCGTCGCGGAAGGTGATGCCTTCGAAGTCACGCCGGAGTTTCTCCGCGTTGGCCTCGCGCACACGCGTGGCACCGAGGCGCTGCAGAGCGATGGCGTCCCACGCCTCCTTGGCGGTCTCCTTCTCGCCCACCGAAGGGAGGCCGCGCAGGATGGTGATCATCGCATTGCGCTCGTGGTGGTAGGAGACGTCACCGTGCGAGACCGCTCCCCACCAGCCATGGGCCTGAAGGTATACCTTCATGAGCAGAGCCCACTCTGCGTAATTTGTACGCGTCAGCATTGGGAGTGCGTCCGAGGAGGGCGCCGACTGCACCACCGGCTGCACAGTCATGTCGCCGCGGCGGCGAGTTCGTCCCCGATCCTGGGACGGAGCACGCAGGCGTGGAGGGGTCTCCGAACGCCCTGCGCCGCCCGCGGACATCCTCGCCGCGGCCGCCGGCGTCCTTGACATGGCTCTGATGCCACTTGTTGCCTGTCGATTCTCTGAAACACAACACACGCGAGAGATTTTGCGCAGCAATCAACTTAGCTGCTTTTCTGTTTTCCCTTCCTTTTATTCCTCAACTGAAGTAAACGTGCCACGGATCCTGCGCCCCGACTGGATCGTGCCATCCCACGATCGAGCACTCGGTCCACGGCGCCCTACAATCGCTCAGCGGATCGCACAGAACGCGTCTCGCGGGAGCAGCTAACTAACCTGGCGAAAACACTAACTGAAATTTTAACTGAAAAAAGCTAACGCGAGTCTGAAACTGAAAAACGGCATGCTAGCTATCCTAGCTTATTGTGCAACACAGATTACTGGAATAGCAAAATGGGTGATCGCAAAGTGGGCTTCCAAGCATGCGTGGCTAGTTAAACCCTAATGAAAAAACAGTATAGTTACGAAATGATTACTGCTCATCCTCAAAAGGGAAATCGGAACTATTACTACAAGAAAGTGTTATGGAGTAACCCATGCATAATTGAGTTCATTGTTGATGTAGTCGAATCCTAACTAGTTTGATATCGGAGGTAAAATCTACATGGGAGGACGAACGTCACCCATCGTGTAGTAACCTGTCGACATGATGCCTTCCACACCATCGGTGACACTTTCGACTTGTTTGTAATATACACAGCCATCACTGTTGGATCTCGTCAAGAGCATGTTGGCGCTGTTAGGGATCTCATCGTCTCTCCGTAAGCAACGATGGTGGGAGAAGTAAATATGGTTCCTCTGCACGTCGCCACTCCCGCATGCCGGCACAGGCACTGCTTTGGAGCATGTTAGCCCCAAGAATAGCGCGTAGTCTCCTATGCTATTCAGCTCCACCCACTTGTAGTCGTGAGAGCCTGTACGTAAGCCGGTGCAGACTAGCAAAAGCACCGTGAAGCACGGACCACAGATGTTATGCAAGTGGCACGACCACCACCGATAGTTCTTCATCACTATCACAAGCTTGCCACGTAGGTCAACAATGTAACTCATGTGCTCATTCGGATTCTCCCAGTAGTTGTTTAGCGCGCACAACAAGTGGATGCGTACGATCACAGACGCACCATTTTTGTTCAAGCCAAGGTCAAACTTGACGAGCTGCTTGGTGTATCGTGTGATGTCGTAGAGCTCGGCATTGCAAAAGGCAATATCCATGAGACCATCACCCCCAAGAAATCCTTGCGTCGTCCAGCCGGCCTCCGAGCACCCAACTCTGCAGAAAGCGAGCTCGTGCTTATCGGTGATGGCAGCGACAATGCAACCACTTGAGGTCGGCTGCTCAGAGAAGATGATCTTCTTCAAGATCAACGAAGGATCAACGCTGACCGCAGAGAGCACCACCACAGCACCAGAAAAGAGGTTAATTATGCTGAACGGAGCCTCGGCCGAGGCAACCCAGCCAGGACCACGCCCTCCTTGGGGCACTACACGACCATGGTCTCGTCACCAGTGCCGCGTGGGTCGAGGATGAGCCACGGCAGAACATGTCGTGGCGCGGCACGCCATGCTGTGCACACAGCGTCGAAGCGTGCGCGGTCGAGCGGGGCGACGAGCCTGGAGTAGACCATGCCGAGGAGATCGCTAGGCAGGCCTGACCACTGCCCTGACGCCGACGAGGTTCCTGGGATGCCGCTGTCGCCGGCGGACGCCATCTTAATTTGTTTGTTGACGCGGACGCCGGCGAGATAATATATGTGGACGTATATATGATGAGCTTCCCATATAGTATTACCTATCCGATCGCATCTTGTCTTTGCCCATCTCCGATTTGGCTTCTTACCTTGTTTGAGGGCCGGTTCTACTGCGTTGACCAGAATGGTGTCATGGTACTGAATACTGGGGCAGATGAGATGAGCCACCATGGCGATTGCTTGGCGCGAGGTGCAGCCCCATCATGCATGCAATCCAGCGGTGTGCATGCGTGCAAGAGGTGCGCCGCTGGCTCGTTGGCTCATGTGTTGTGCGAACGTATTTCTATTTTTTCTATCACCGCGACGATCAATCAATTCATTACTGTACGTGTGCACGCACTTAAAAAAACGCTGCTGGTGCTATTTTTTTCTCTCTCTCTTTTCCAGAGAAAGCCGTTGTATCTATTGCTATTTTTCTTTTTCATCCCCCCAAGACCCTAATATTTTGCACTCAAGACCCTAAAGGTTCTGTTTTTTTATAAATAAGGACAAAATTTTGACAAGTCGTGCGGATTTTCGCCAGAAATTTCGGCAGCATAACGCGTTGGGAAGAAATGCATCCACAACGGCACTACACGGGTAAAAAACTTTTTCCTTTTCTTTCCTTTTTGTGCTACAAAGTATAGGATAGGATTTTTTATTCATATTGATTGGATCTATCCCTCTACATCATGTCATCTTGTTTAAGGCGTTACTCCGTTATTGTTAACTTAACACACCAGATGCATGCTGAATAGCGGTCGATGTGTGGAGTAATAGTAGTAGATGCAGGCAGGAGTCGGTCTACTTGTCACAGATGTGATGCCTATATTCATGATCATTGCCTTGGATATCGTCATAACTTTGCGCTTTTCTATCAATTGCTCAACAGTAATTTGTTTACCCATCATATACGTTCTTTCAAGAGAGAAGCCACTACTGAAAACTATGGCCCCCGGGTCTATTTTTATCATATTATTTTTAGATCTATAAAATCAAAAACACAAAAATACCTTGCTGCAATTTATTTACATTTACTTTATTATGCACTTTTACTTATCTTTTATACCTATCTCTATCAGATCTCATCCTTACAAGTAACCGTGATGGGATTGACAACCCCTTTTTCGTGTTGGGTGCAAGTATTTGTTTGTTTGTGTAGGTGCGATCATTGGGGACTTGTGTGTTCCTCCTACTTGATTGATACCTGATTGCTTGTATCTGCGATGATATTTCCCCGAAGAGGAGAGGATGGTGTAGCACAACAACGGTAAGTATATCCCTCAGTTATGAAACCAAGGTTATCAATCCGGTAAGAGGATCCACCCACACTATGTAAACAACACTTGCACACAAATAATAAGTAGTTGCAACCCAAAGCGTAAGAGGGGTTGTCAATACCTCCTCCGTATTGAGATAGATTAAATTGTATGAAACTTGATAAATAGATCTAACAAAAACACAAAATAAAATAAATAAAGGAAAATTGTAGCAAGGTATTTTTGGTTTTTTTAATATGATAGGAAATAAACCTGGGGGCCGTAGATTTCACTAGAGGCTTCTCTCGAGAAAATAGCATACAGTGGGTAAACAAATTACTGTTGGGCAATTGATAGAAAAGCGAATAGTCATGACGATATTCAAGGCAATGATCATGTGCGCAGGCATTACGTCCAAGATTAGTAGACCGACTCCAGCCTGCATCTACTACTATTACTCGACACATCGACTGCTATCCAGCATGTATCTAGTGTATTAAGTTCATGGAAAACGGAGTAATGCAATAAGAACGATGACATGATGTAGACAATATCAATTCATGTTGAAATAGACCCCATATTTTTGTCCTTAATGGTAACGATACATGCGTGTCATGTATCCTTCTGTCACTTAGCTTGAGCACCGCAAGATCGAACCCATCACAAAGCACATCTTCTCATGGCAAGAAAAATCAATCTAGTTGGCCAAACCAAACAAATGTTTCGAAGAAGAAATACGAGGCTATAACAATCATGCATAAAAGAGTTCAGGAAAGAGTCAAATAATATTATAGATAGATCTGATCATAAACTCACAATTCATCGGATACCAGCAAACACACTGCAAAAAGTCATTACATCAAATAGATCTCCAAGAACATCGACGAGTACATTGTATTGAAGATCAAAAAGAGAGAAGAAGTCATCTAGATACTACCTACGGACTTGTAGGTTTGTGGTAAACTACTCACACATCATCGGAAGGCAAGGGTGATGATGAAGAACCCCTCCATGATTGTTGACCCCTCCGATAGAGTGCCGGAAAAGGCATCTAGATTGGGTCTCATGGTTCTGAAACTTGCGGAAGTGGAAACTGTTTTCTCTCGATTCCCCAAGGGTTTTTGGGATTTTAGAGAATTTATAGAGTTGGTACTCGGTGGAGGGGCTGCCTATGGGCTCCACTACCCACCAGGGTGGGCCTGGGGCCTTTGGCGCGCCCTGGTGCCTTGTGGGCCTCAAAGGCCCCCTCTGGTGCACTTATTGGGCCTCTTGGTTGTCTTCTGGGCAGAAAAAATTCTTCAAAAAGTTTCGTGGCACAGGCATATGTGTTATATAATTTAATTTATGTAGCTCTTTGAAATCTGACCTTTATTTTCAAAGATTTATTTTTTCAACAATTCCTTAAAAAACAAGCGGTCAGAAACAATGTATATGACTATTATAGAATCATGCCTAGGTCTATAATTTTGTTGCAAACTTACTTGCAAATTATATTTGCAAATTACAGATGAGGCGCTAACCGACGGCACCCAACTGACGCGCCGAGCACTAATGCCTACTATCACAAGGTCCTCCCATTATTGACGACCGTCGCCCACATCATCCACTGTCACAAGGTTGAACTACCACCGCCGACGATGGCAGGAAGGAATATAAACGACAATATAGATCGGGCGTTATGTTCACATAGAGGACGTGGAAGAGTGTGTGCGGCGATGTGGGGAATGCTGAGATATTATTTTTCTCCCGTTGCAACGCATGGGCGTTTTGCTATTTTTTTTCATCCGTTCACCCATATTATTAGTTTTATTATTGATTTTGTATCCGAGGTGGTACTATTTTTTTGATTGAGGGAAAACGTTTCGTCGTATGGGTGATTTTCATCATAAGTGCATGGGGTGCGGTACGTATCAATTTTTGGTTGAGCCATCCATGCCTCACATTGTGGGCTGCAGAAAAATTTCCAAAAAAACTTGCTTCTTATCCTGGGAACCGCAACCAACTGACCAATCTGAATAAGGTGGTACAAAAAGGTTCGGCAAGCAATTGAAATAGTCCGACCTCGTTTTTTTTTAAACACCCGTCCATATATTAATTAATTAAAACGTCATTACAATAGTTCATAACAACAGGCGCCACACAGGGCGGAAAAAACTTAAAAAGAAAACCATCACATCTATTATCGAAACTAAATGTAGCAATCTCATGCGCTACTGAATTGGCCCTTCTATTTATTTTTGACAACTTGAAGTTTCCCAGAAGCCCGATGATGCTAAGTGCTTCCTTCTTGAGGTCTATGAGCGAGGATCTGTCACAACTTTCATTTACTAGGAAAGAAGCCACGAACGCACAATCAGTTTTCAAAATAATAGGCATGTTAAGATAAATACCGATATAAAGCCCAGCTAGGCATGCTCGAAGCTCCGCTTCATCCACACCAGAGCATAACCCAATGAAGTCCCAAGATGAGACAATGATATCACTCATACAGCTCTTGGGCCACCACCCCAACGCTCGCGGTACTTAAACTCTCCACAAAACTTGCATCGACATTGATCTGATGTGGCCAAAAGGAGGCGGCTGCCACACCTCTCTGGACCTCACAACAATATTACTTGCACCAAAACCTGTTAGGAACGTAGCATACAATTTCAAAAAAAATTCTACGATCACGCAACATCTATCTAGGAGATGCATAGCAACAAGAGGGGAGAGTATGTCTACGTACCCTCGTAGACCGAAAGAGGAAGCGTTAGCTTAACGCGGTTGATGTAGTCGAACGTCTTCACGATCCAACCGATCATGCACCGAAGTATACAGCACCTCCGAGTTCTGCACATGTTCAGCTCGATGACGTCACTCGAGCTCTTGATCCAGCAGAGGGTCGAGGGAGAGTTTCATCGGCACGACGGCGTGGTGACGGTGTTGATAATGTGATCCACGCAGGGCTTCGCCTAAGCACTACGACAACATGACCGTAGGAGTAAACCGTGGAAGAGGCACCGCACACGGCTAAGGAACAATGATGTACTTTGAGGTGGCCCTTGCCCCCGTATATAAAGGAGGGGAGGAGGAGGCCGACCACCAAGGGGCGCGCCAAGGGGGGAGTCCTACTAGGACTCCACTCCTAGTAGGATTCGGCCCCTCCTTTTTTTTTCCTTTCTCATGAAGGGGAAAGAGGGAAGGAGAGGGAGAGGGAAAGAGGGAAGGGGGCCACGCCCCTCTCCCCCTTGTCCAATTCGGACTCCCTTGGAGGGGGCTTTTTTTTTCCTTTCTCATGAAGGGGAAAGAGGGAAGGA
>NC_057802.1:609065659-609111541 GCF_018294505.1 Triticum aestivum | reverse complement strand
GGGAAGGAGAGGGAGAGGGAAAGAGGGAAGGGGGCCACGCCCCTCTCCCCCTTGTCCAATTCGGACTCCCTTGGGGGGAGGGGGGGGGGCACACGGGAGCTCCTATAGGGCGCCCTCTGCACCGTGGAATCAACTGGCGCTCACTGCAGCGCCCAGTTGGGCCGGCCCACGAAAACCGAGTGCAGTGAATATACATCGCGGAAAAAGTTGCAAAAACTGCTATATTCGGGACTTGAACTCGAGTCGTTCTGCTTGCGTACAAATCGGCTAACCACTAGAGTAACTCATTCGCACTGATTGATAAGTAGCACCAATCATATAAGAACTATTGTGGACGCGCTATTTATACTGGATCACTTATATTTTGGGATTACGTATTTGAGAAGTAAACATGAATTTAAAAAAGTTCATCGATTTGGAAAAAGTTTTATAATTTTTGAAGAAAAAGTTCATCAATTTTCAAAATAGTTCACAAAAAAATTGAAAAAGGTTCAACGATTTTCAAAAATAGTTCACAAAAAACTAAAAAATGTTCATCGATTTTCAAAAATAGTTCACGAAAACTGAAATTTTTTCACCAACTTTGAAAAAATTTCATCGATTTTGAAAAAAGTTCATCGCTTTTGGAAAAAGTTTGTCGGTTTTGAAAAAAGTTCAATGATTATGAAAAAAGTTCATCGGTTTGAAAAAAGTTCGTTCTAATTTGAAGAAAGTTCATCGATTTTCAAAAAAGTTCATTCATTTTAGCAGAAGGAAAAAAAGTACAAAACCGTTCCAATAAAAAAGCAACAAAAAAAGAGAAAGAGAAGAAAGATGATAAGGAGTAAAAAAGATGGAGCAGGACACCTCGGTTGTGGTTGGTGGCGTGGTTAGCTCGTCTTAATTAAGAGCAGGAGGGCGCCCGTTTGAAACTGAACCGTTGCAGATTTTTTCTTTTCGAAAAACAAAAATACAAAACAAAGATGGGTCGGCCCAGCACGTGGGAAAGGGTGTGCGCCCGTTTGCGAGAAAGGAAGGAATGGGCGCTTAAGGCGCCATTTAGGATTTTCCTGCACGCGCCACCCAGCGGGCTCCCCTCTCTTTCTCCCCTAAGGCCCATGAAGGCCCATTACTTTCCCGGGGGTTCCGGTAACCCCTCGATACCCCGATAAATACCCGAAACCATTCCGATGTCCGAATACCTTCGTCCAATATATCAATCTTTACCTCTCGATTATGTCGAGACCCCTCGTCATGTCTGTGATCTCATCCGGGACTCCCTTTGTCATCGGTATGTTACTTGCCTGATATTCGATCGTCGGTATCTTCATACCTAGTTCAATCTCGTTACCGGCAAGTCTCTTTACTCGTTCCATAATGCAATATCCTGCAACTAACTCACTTAGTCACTTTGCTTGCAAGGCTTCATATGATGTGCATTACCGAGAGGGCCCAGAGATAGCTCTCCGATACTTGGAGTGACAAATCCTAATCTCGATCTATGCCAACCCAACAGAGACCTTCGGAGATACCTGTAGAGCATCTTTGTAATCACCCATTTACGCTGTGACGTTTGATAGCACACAAGGCATTCCTCTGGTGTCCGGGGGTTGCATAATCTCATAGTCGGAGGAACATGTATTTGACATGAAGAAAGCAGTAGCAATAAAACTGGAACGATCATTATACTAAGCTAACGGATGGGTCATGTCCATCACATCATTCTCCTAATGATGTGATCCCGTTCATCAAATGACAACACATGTCAATGGCTAGGAAACTCAACCATCTTTGATTAACGACCTAGTCTAGTCGAGGCTTACTAGGGACACAATGTTTTGTCTATGTATCCACACATGTATCAAGTTTCCTTTAGTACAATTCTAGCATGTATACTAAACATTTATCATGAATAAGGAAATATAAAATAACAACTTTGTTATTGCCTCTAGGGCATATTTCCTTCAGTCTCCCACTTGCACTAGAGTCAATAATCTAGATTACATTATAATGATTCTTACACCCATGGAGTCCTGGTGCTGATCATGTTTTGCTCGTGGAAGAGGCTTAGTCAATAGGTCTGCAATATTCAGATCCGTATGTATCTTGCAAATCTCTATGTCTCCCTCCTTGACTTGATCGTGGATGGAATTAAAGTGTCTCTTGATGTGTTTGGTTTTTTTGTGAAATCTGGATTCCTTCGCTAAGGCAATTTCTCCAGTATTGTCACAGAAGATTCTCATTTGACCCGATACACTAGGTATTTGTCGGTGGAAAACGACACCTATGTGATCACAAGAATCCCTACTACGGTGGCCGGGGCGCGGGGTTGTGAGAAGAGCAGGATTAACAGTCAACACAAGGATCGTTTACCCAAGTTCGGGCCGCGAGGATGCGTAATACCCTAGTCCTGCTTTGGTGTGTATTTGGGAGAGTTCTTGAGCTCTCGATAGTTAAGTGTGCCATGCTTTACGACTTAGACTTGGGACTTCAAAGACATTTTGAACGTCATGGAGCATATGAGATGTTCTAGGAGTTGAAGTTAATATTTCAAGCAAATGCCCGAGTTGAGAGATATGAAGTCTCCAACAAGTTTTATAGCTGCAAGATGGAGGAGAACAGTTTTGTCAGTGAACACATACTCAAAATGTCTGGGTATAACAATCACTTGACTCAGCTGGAAGTGGAACTTCCAGATGATTGTGTTCTTCAATCACTGCCACCAAGCTATAAAGGCTTCGTGATGAACTATAATATGCAAGGGGTGAACAAGACGATTCCCGAGCTCTTCGCAATGCTCAAAGCTGCGGAGGTAGAAGTCAAGAAAAAGCATCAAGTGCTGATGGTTAACAAGGCTGGTTTTAAGAAAAAGGGCAAGGGAAAAAAGGGGAACTTCAAGAAGAATAGCAAACAAGTTGCTGCTCCCTTGAAGAAGCCCAAGTCTGGACCAAAGCCTGAAACTGAGTGCTCCTACTTCAAAGGGACTGGCCACTGGAAGCGGAACTGCACCAAGTATTTGGCGGATAAGAAGGATGGCAACGTGAACAAAGGTATATTTGATATACATATTATTGATGTGTACCTTACAAATACTCGTAGTAGAACCTGGGTATTTGATACTGGTTCGGTTGCTCATATTTGTAACTCGAAACAAGAGCTACGGATTAAACAAATATTGGCTAAGGACGAGGTGATGATGTGCGTCGAAAATGGTTCAAAGGTCGATGTGATCGCTGTCGGAACAATACCTCTACATCTACCTTCGGGATTAGTTTTAAATCTGAACAATTGTTATTTTGTGCCAGCGTTGAGCATGAACATTATATCTGGATCTTGTTTAATGCGAGACGGTTATTCATTTAAGTAAGAGAATAATGGTTGTTCTATTTATATGAATAATATCTTTTATGGTCATGCATCCTCGAATAATGGTCAATTTCTATTGAATCTCGGTCATGGTGATACACATATCCATAATATTGATGCCAAAAGTTGCAAAGTTGATAATGATAGTGCAACATATTTGTGGCACTGCCGTTTAGGTCATATTGGTGTAAAGCGCATGAAGAAACTCCATACATATGGGCTTTTGGAATCACTTGATTATGAATTATTTGATACTTGCGAACCTTGCCTCATGGGCAAGATGACTAGAATGCCGTTCTCCAGAACAGTGGAGTGAGCTAATGACTTATTGGAAATTATACAAACTGATGTATGCGGTCCAATGAGTGTTGAGGCTCGCGGCGGGTATCATTATTTTCTGACCTTCACAGATGCTTTGAGCAGATATGGGTATATCTACTTAATGAAACACATGTCTGAAACATTTGAAAAGTTCAAAGAATTTCAGAGTGAAGTGGAGAATCATCGTAACTAGAAAATAAAGTTTCTACGATCTGATCGCGGAGGCGAATATTTAAGTTACGAGTTTGGCCTTCATTTAAAACAATGTGGAATAGTTTCGCAACTCACGCCACCTGGAACAGCACAGCGTAATGGTGTCTTCGAACATCGTAACCGTAATTTACTAGATATGGTGCGGTCTATGATGTCTATTACCGATTTACCACTATCGTTTTAGGGTTATGCATTAGAGACAACTGCAACATTAAATAGGGCACTGTCTAAATCCATTGAGATGACACCGTATGAACTCTGGTTTGGCAACAAACCTAAGCTGTCATTTTTGAAAGTTTGGGGTGGCGACAATTATGTCAAAAGGCTTCGGTCTGATAAGCTCAAACCCAAATCGGAGAAGTGCGTATTCATAGGATACCATAAAGAAACAATTGGGTACACCTTCTACCACAGATCCAAAGGCAAGATCTTTGTTGCCAAGAATGGAACATTTCTAGTGAAGGAGTTTCTCTCGAAAGAAGTGAGTGGGAACAGTATCTTCTCTCGAATTGGAAATTAGCACATCAGTTAAATCAGTTCCCGTGGTGCCAACACCAACGAGAGAGGAAGTTAGTGATGATGATCATGAAACTTCGGATCAAGTTACTACTGAACTTCGTAGGTCAACCAGAGCAAGATCCGCACCAGAGTGGTATGGTAATCCTGTTCTGGAGGTCATGTTACTAGACCATGGCGAACCTACAAACTATGAAGAAGCTATGATGAGGCCAGATTCCGACAGATGGCTTCAGGCCATGAAATCTGATATAGGATCCATGTATGAAAACGAAGTATGGACCTTGGTGGATTTTCCCGATGATCGGCGAGCCATAGAAAATAAATGGATCTTCAAGAAGAAGACTGACACTGATGGTAATGTTACCGTCTACAAAGCTCGACATGTCGCAAAAGGTTTTTGACAAGTTCAAGGGATTGACTACGATGAGACTTTATTTACTGGAGCGATGCTTAAGTCCGTCCGGATCATGTTAGCAATTGCCGCATTTTATGATTATGAAATCTAGCAAATGGACGTCAAAACTGCATTCCTTAATGGATATCTCAAAGAAGAGTTGTATATGATGCAACAAGAAGGTTTTCTCGATCCTAAAGGTGTTAACAAAGTGTGCAAGCTCCAGCGATCCATCTAAGGACTGGTGCAAGCATCTCGGAGTTGGAATATACGCTTTGATGAAGTGATTAAAGCATATGGTTTTATACAGATTTTTGGAGAAGCCTGTATTTACAAGAAAGTGAGTGGGAGCTCTATAGCATTTCTAATATTATATGTAGATGACATATTGCTGATTGGAAATGATATAGAATTTCTGGATAGCATAAAAGGATACATGAATAAGAATTTATCAATGAAAGACCTCGGTGAAGCTGCATATATATTAGGCATCAAGATCTATAAAGATAGATCAAGACGCTTGATAGGACTTTCACAAAGGACATACCTTGATAAAGTTTTGAAGAGGTTCAAAATGGATCAGTCAAAAAAAGGGTTTTTGCCTATGTTACAAGGTGTGAAGTTGAGTCAGACTCAATGCCCGACCACTACAGAAGATAGAGAGGAAATGAAAGTCATTCCCTATGCCTTAGCCATAGGTTCTATCATATATGCTATGCTGTGTACCAAACCTGATGTGTGCCTTTCTATAAGTTTAGCAGGGAGGTACCAAAGTAATCCAGGAGTGGATCACTAGACAACGGTCAAGAATATCCTGAAGTGCTTGAAAAGGACCAAGGATATGTTTCTCGTTTATAGACGTGACAAAGAGCTCGTCGTAAACGGTTACGTCGATGCTAGCTTTGACAGCAATCCGGATGATTCTAAGTCACTAACCGGATATGTGTTTTTATTGAATGGTGGAGCTATCAGTTGGTGCAGTTCCAAGCAAAGCGTCATGGCGGGATCTACGTGTGAAGTGGAGTACATCGCAGCTTCGGAAGCAGCAAATGAAGGAGTCTGGGTGAAGGAGTTCATATCCGATCTAGGTGTAATACCTAGTGCATCGGGTCCAATGAAAATCTTTTGTGACAATACTGGAGCAATTGCCTTGGCGAAGGAATCCAGATTTCACAAAAGAACCAAACACATCAAGAGACGCTTCAACTCCATCAGCGATCAATTCAAGGAGGGACATAGAGATTTGCAAGATACATATGGATCTGAATATAGCAGACCCGTTGACTAAGCCTCTTCCACGAGTAAAACATGATCAGCAACAGAACTCCATGGGTGTTAGAATCATTACAATGTAATCCAGATTATTGACTCTAGTGCAAGTGGGAGACTGAAGGAAATATGCCCTATAGGGAATAATAAAGTTGTTATTTGGTAATGGAAGTATGGAACCCTTAACGCCTAACGATGGCTCCCACCTCCACCCCGCCGCCACCTTAACCCTAGCCACCCTCCACATCGGCGACTATCCCACCTGTCCGTGGGTTCTCCCATCTGACCGCACGATTCTCTCCGGCGTCCTTTGCTCTCCGATGGCCTTGGCGGATGAGATCAGGCGCACGTTCAATAGATCTGTGCACCCAACTTCTGACTCGGGTCATTTCACGATGGTTGTCTCGTTTGCTCGGCACTCCTTCCGATTGGATGAGGACAATGTTAGTCTCACTCTTGAATCTGCTATTGGTGGATATTGCTCTCATCTCAAGGTATCGCACCTCACCGATCATGTTTTCTCTTTCACGCTTTCTTGCAAGCAAGTGGGGTTTTTTTATTCTGCATCAACGTAGCTTCGTTTGCAATCAATTCAAGTGCTATTTTCATCTCTGGGGGCATGGAGGCCCCGATTGGGAAAAGGAATTTCGTCTATGGCAATCTGAATGTCAGCAGGAATGGACCTTAGTGAGTCCAACCAAACGTAGAGTTACTCTTGGGATGCAGGCCATGCAACTTGGTCCCTCTAAATCATCTTTGCATTCTACTTCCTCCTCTGGCCATCCTAAGAAAAACCTACGTTTTGCTACTTTCATCAATTATCCTGCTCGCAAAGGTTATAGTTATCATCCATCCTCAACGGAGGTGGTTACTATTCAGGAAGCTGGCTATGACGTGTCATCTCATGAAGCCTCGAGCCCTTCTTCTCCTTCTTCGGTGATGGAGATGGGAGCCTCGCTGCTGCCGTCCCCGGTGATCCTTTTTGGTTTGTTTCAATCGTCACCAGAATCTCCGGTGCCTATTGGCGGCAGGTCCAAATCTCCCGCTGGTTTGAAATTTGTTGGACCAGGTTTCGTGGAAATCCCGGATTCTCCACCGTCGGCTAGTCTTGGGCCTAATCAGGGGCCCGGTATCCTTTCCGCTCAGCCCATTGTAATTTATGATGATGAGGAGGATAGCCCAACCCATGGAGACCCTCCGGTTCTCGAGCAGCTCTCTCCATCTCCACAGGATATTGTCAGGGATTTGCAGAGCTTTGACGAGATGATTGAAAATTTGGCTGCCAAATTTCGGGACTGCCAAAAATGCTTGGGTATGGGCCACCAGACAGAGACCTGCTCAAACAGGATTTGGTGTAGGAATTGTTTCCGGTCCGGTCACATTAAACGGGACTGCATTGGCCAACCACCTGATTCATCCCTCTGGGTGCCCAAAGTCCCATCAAAAAGCTTTGGAGCTCGCGCCAAGAAAGACAGCCCCCCTGGCCTCTTCGGTTTCCCATAACCAGACGCCTCCACCCCCCAAAAAATCCCAATCGCCTACCTCCTGCACGCCGCCGCCAAGCTTCTCATCGCCATCTGCCGCCCCAGCTTCCTCAGCGCCAGCAGAAGCACCTCTACCGCCCCTAATGGTGGTTTATGCGATTGATCCGCATCGGTTTGTCCCAGCTGGCTACGACATCGTCGACGGAGGGGAGAATCGGCTCCCAAGGACCTACTACACGCCGGCGATCCCACCTCCTCGCTCCCATGAGCAGTATATGGTGGCCATTATCGAGCCTCTTCCACCAGCTCATCTGGTGGCAATCCGTCGTCAGGTTCTCGACTTTCTTGTTCAGACATTGCATATCCCAGTGCTTTCAGCCCAAAACTGGTTTCAAGGGGTTGGTCTCTTTGAGATGGAGGATCCTATAGTGAGAGGCTCGTTTACTCAGCATCCGCCTTTTTCTCTTGGTGTGGATGAAGATGGTGAGGAGTTTTTCATCAGGTTTATCCCGCATAACCAAGGTGAGGGTTTCAGAGCCATCCATGGTCATCACACTGGATGGTTGATGTTCATCGGTGTGCCTCTCGACTACCGCAACACTCAGTGCTTGGCAGAAGTTGTTGGAACTTTTGGTCAGTTCCACTATTGGAACCAAACTGATCGTCGCCTGGTCCGTTCTCTGGTTAGAGCTTCTTTTCCTGACAATGCATTGGTCCCTCGTTCTATTGTCTTTCGTGAGTTTGCAAACTGGGGAGGTACTGTTGTTTCATGGACTACCGGATGTTTCATTCTTACTGGAGAGTTTTCTGATTGTTGGCTTAAACCCTGTCTCCCTCTGCTTTCTCTGATTTTAGTTGGTTTTTTCTTCAGATAAGTGTCGCTAGACACATTCAGTTTCGACAGTAGCTAGTCGTTTTTCTGTTAGTGTTTTTTCTCGCCAATTGGTTGCGTTTTGTGCGCCTTGGCTCAGTCGTAGTAGGCCCAGCACGAAGCTCGGATCATGGGGATGGACGTGGTCAGTAGTGGAGCACGTTGCTCGGGCACGTTGGTGTACTCTTGATGAATAAGAAGAGGAAAACAGAAAAGCTGCAGGTGTTGAGCGCAGCACAACAAAACTTCAGTGTCTCTGTGTGTTCTTCCTCTCAGAATTCTCTCTCTCTCACGATCGAGCTAGAGTTTAGGGAGACAATTGGCATCAGAGCGGTTAGATCCTGTGGCCATGTCGCAGAGTGGCGCGCCGCACCAGTCGCGAACCCCTCCACCCACGAAGCAGCGACAACGCTCGCCTAGCCACGGCAGGAGTAGAGTTCGACGTGGTGGCGGCGAGGTGGTCGTGCAGCAGGTCGTGCGCGAGTCCAGCAGTGGCTCCGGCGCAAATTTGCAGTTCCCGATGCTGACGCGTGGCGGTTACACGCACTGGGCGATGGTCACGGAGGTAAACCTCCAGGTCGCATCGCTCTGGGACGCGATCGAGGACGACACCGTCCCTCGCGCCGACGACAAGAAGACCCTGGCGGCGCTGCTCCGATCGACGCCGGCCGACATGCACTGCATGTTGATCGGGAAGGGATCGGCCAAAGCGGCATGGGAGGCGATCCGGGTCCAGTACCAGGGACCTGATCGTGTGCGCGACGGACGACTGCGGCGTCTCCAAACTGAGTTCGAGACCGTGGCATTCACGGACGGCGAGAAGATCTAGGATTTCGCCATCCGCATCTCCAACCTCGCCGCTGCACTGCGTTCACCGGGGGACGTTGTCAATGAAGAAAAAAAGTGGGAAAATTCCTTTCAATAGTTCCTTCGCGTTTACCACAGATCGCCTTCTCGATGGAAACCCTCCTCGACCCTGCATCGTTGACCTTCGAGGAGGTCACGGGCCATCTGCGCGCGATCGAGGAGCGCATGGATGGTGACCAGAGCAGCGGCTCCGCAGGCGGGCAGCTGCTCCTCACGGAGGAACAGTGGGAGGCACGCAAGCGCCAGCCCCGTGGCGGTGGTTCTGGCGTCAAGAACGACGACCGCGGCAAGAGGAGCGGCCAGCCGCCTCCTACCTCGACTCCGCCTGGCTCGGCTCAAGGCATGGACAAGGACCAGTGCCGTTACTGCCGCAAGAAAGGCCACTGGGCCAAAGACTGCCGCAAGAAGAAGCGCGACGAGGCTGCCAAGGCAGGTGCAGCACCGCCGGCGGCGACCGCAAACCTCGCCGAGGCAGAGGAGGATGGCGGTCCTGGCCTCATGATGGCGTGTGTCGAGGAAGGACGCGAGGGCATAGATCACGCGGCCACCCCTGCATCAACACTGGTGACCGCGTCGTGCAACTCTGCGGTGCACAACGGCGGCCATGTCTTTCTGAACGAAGAGAAGGCCATCATCACGCCCTCCCTCGACGGCGATCAGGGGCGGCAGTCGTGGTTCCTCGACACTGGAGCCACGAATCACATGACAGGCTCCCTGGAGTCCTTCGCAGAGCTGGACAGGTCGGTGTCTAGCACGGTGCGCTTTGCTGACGGATCAATGGTGCAGATCTGCGGCCGTGGGACGATGGTGTTCGCCCACAACGCTTTCACTCAGGTGTACTACATACCTACACTGAAGAATAGCGTGGTCAGTCTAGGACAGCTGGATGAGAGCTTGTACGATGTGCACATCCGGCGTGGCGTACTCACCATCCGCGATGATCGCGGGCAGCTCCTCGTCAAGGTATCGCGCTCCATCAATCGCCTGTACAAACTCGTCTTCACGTCTGTGCATCCAGTGTGCCTTGCTGCGGGGGCGCTCTCTGACACCTGGCGCTGGCACGCAAGGCTCGGCGACCTGCACTTCAACGGCCTGGAGAAGATGGCCAAGAAAGAGCTGGTGCGCGGGCTCCCGCACATTGCTCACGCCGAGGAGCTGTGCGAGGCCTGTCTTGCAGGGAAACAGCATCGCATTCCATTCCCGCAGAAGGCCAAGTACAGGGCGACGGCACCACTAGAGCTTGTGCACGGTGACCTGTGCGGCCCCGTCTCTCCACCAACACCTGGGGGCGGCGTTACGTGCTCGTGCTGATCGACGATCGCAGTCGCTTCATGTGGGTAGAGCTGCTCAAGACGAAGGATGAAGCCGCGCGCGCCATCGTCAAGTTCCAGGCCGCAGCCGAGCTGGAGTGTGGGCACAAGCTTCGCGTGCTCCGCACCGATCGTGGCGGAGAGTTCACCTCGGCCACGTTCTACAAACGCTGCAAGGAGAGCGGTGTGCAGCGGCACCTGACTGCGCCGTACACGCCGCAGCAGAATGGCGTCGTCGAACGGCGTAACCAGATGCTCCTGGGCATGGCGAGGAGCATGCTCAAGGCGAAGCAGGTGCCCAACCTGTTTTGGGGGGAGGCCGTGCTCACCGCTGCCTTCATTCTCAACAGTAGCTTCACGCGCTCCGTCGATGGCATGACACCGTATGAGGCTTGGTACGGGAGGAAGCCTGACGTTAGGTTCCTGTGCATCTTTGGTTGCGTTGGCCATGTCAGGGCAGCTGGATCACATCTGCGCAAGCTGGACGATAGGAGCACGCCGATGGTCTTCATCGGCTATGAGATCGGGTCCAAGGCGTATCGCATGTACGATCCAGTGACGAAGCGCCTGCACGTGTCCAGGGACGTGGTATTCGATGAGGAGGCGCGCTGGAACTGGGAGGCGCCGGGGGAGTCACCGGTGAGCAGCTCCTTTACCGTCGAGTACCCTGCATACGCCGCAAGAACCGGCGTCACCAAGGCCGCTGCAGCAGAAAAAGCAGCGTTGTCACCTACCTCTGCAAGTTCATCTCGTGCCTCGTCTGCTGCAAGCAGCATCGTCCCCGACACGCCCGCGGCCACGTCACCGCCCACGCATGGGGGAGGAGCGGATGTGGTCACGCCAGAGACCACGCCGGTGCCCTTCGTGTCACCACCGGCGGTACAGCCAGATTTGTTCGACAACGCGGACAAAGTCTCTGCACCACATCGATATCGCCTGGTCAAGGAGCTGCTTGGCTCAACCTCTGAAGTACCAGGAGGTGCTGAGAGCCCCCCGCCATCAGAGGACAGTGGTGATGATGAGGAGCTGCACCTAGTGACGGGGGAGGAACCGGCATCCTTCGCCAAAGCCAAGCACGAGGACTGTTGGCGCCGGGCGATGCTCGACGAGCTGCAGTCCATCGACGACAACCACACCTGGACACTCACCACGCTCCCTGCAGGTCATCAAGCAATCAGCCTCAAATGGGTGTACAAGCTGAAGAAGGATGAGGAAGGGAACATCGTCAAGCACAAAGCCTGCCTCGTTGCTAAAGGCTACGTGCAGCGTGCTAGCGTGGACTTTGAGGAGGTGTTCGCGCCGGTGACCAGAATGGAGTCCGTGCGGCTCATCCTGGCGCTGGCGGCGCACCGGGATAAGAGACATAGGGCTAAAGAGAGAGCCAAAAAAGGATCTTTCGTGGGCTGGCAAGTGCACCATATGGACGTCAAATCGGCGTTCTTGAACGGCGACCTCAAGGAAGTGGTCTATGTGTCCCATCCACCTGGATTCCTCGCGGAGGGGCGTGAGCAGGCTGTGTACAGGCTGCACAAAGCTCTGTATGGTTTGTGTCAAGCTCCAAGAGCGTGGAACGACAAGCTGGATGCTAGTCTCACATCTCTCGGGTTCACGCGCAGCGTCGCAGAGCACGGCATGTACGCGCGTGGAACCGGCGAGAGCCTGCTCATCGTCGGGGTGTACGTCAACGATCTGGTGATCACCGGTGCAAAGGAACAGGAGGTCCTCGGGTTCAAAGAGGAGATGAAGCATCTCTTCTCCATGAGCGACCTGGGTCTGCTTCGCTACTACCTCGGCTTGGAAGGAAGCAGGAGCGTGGACGCACCACGATCACACAGGCAGCGTACGCCTCCAAGCTGCTCGACAAAACTGGGCTGACAGGGTGCTATCCAACTCGCACTCCTATGGAGCCACGGTGTCCGTTGAGAAAGGAAAGCAAGGAAGCCGCGGTTGATGCAACGCTCTACTGCAGCGTGATCGGCAGCCTGAGGTACCTCGTACACACTCGCTCGGACATTTCGTTCGCCGTGGGTTTCCTGAGCAGGTTCATGGAGGCGCCAGCAGCAGACAACTATGCAGAAGTGAAGCACCTCCTTCGATACATAGCGGGCACGCTGAGCTATGGCTCCGTGTACCGCTACGGCGACGGCGAGTCCCTGACAGGCTTCAGCGACTCCGATCACGCCGGCGACGTGGACACCAGGAAGAGCACTTCTTGCGTGCTGTTCTTTCTTGGTGAAAGCCCCATCAGCTGGCAATCTCAGAAGCAAAAGGTCGTCACAATGTCATCTTGCGAGGCGGAGTACATCGCGGCGGCAATGGCGGCTTGCCAAGGCATTTGGCTTGTGCGTCTCTTCGGCGAGCTGATGAATCAACCAGGGGCGTCGTTCTCTCTGTTCATTGACAACAAGTCTGCGATCTCCCTCTGCAAGAACCCAGTTCTCTATGATCATAGTAAGCACATCGACCTTCGATATCATTTCATTCGTGATTATGTTGAGAAGAGATGGGTGGCCGTGGAGTTCATCGGTACAAGGGAGCAGAAAGCAGACATACTGACGAAGCCGTTGAGCCGTGTTCGCTTCCAGGAGCTGCTTGGCAAGATTGGGATCGTCGACGTCAAGCTCGTTCACCAGGGTTGAGGGGGAGATTGTTGGCTTAAAGCCTGTCTCCCTCTACTTTCTCTGATTTTAGTTGGTTTTTTCTTCAGATAAGTGTCGCTAGACACATTCAGTTTCGACAGTAGCTAGTCGTTTTTCTGTTAGCATTTTTTCTCGCCAATTGGTTGCGTTTTGTGCACCTTGGTTCAGTCGTAGTAGGCCCAGCGCGAAGCTCGGATCATGGGGATGGACGTGGTCAGTAGTGGAGCACGTTGCTTGGGCACGTTGGTGTACTCTTGATGAATAAGAAGAGGAAAATAGAAAAGCTGTAGGTGTTGAGCGCAGCACAAAAAAACTTCAGTGTCTGCATGTTCTTCCTCTCAGAATTCTCTCTCTCTCTGACGATCGAGCTAGAGTTTAGGGAGACACCGATGCTATGATTCCTGTAGATGAGAATTCGATGCCACTAGATGGCAACCCGCACCCTATGCCTGGAGTGAATCCCCCCCAGCCTTTCTGGGCCATGCCACCATACCCAGCGCTTGGTTGGAATGCAGTGCCACCTGACCACAATCCAGTTAATAATGGGCAGAACGATGGGGGTTGGGGTGCAAATGACAACAATGACGCTGGATGGGGCCCTTGGGATGAGCAGGTCCAGCAGCCGCCTCAGCAACACACAGCCGTACCTGATCAGCAGCCTGAGGAAGTTCAAGAGCAGAATTCGATGGTGCTTAACCCATCCCTGGACTCTGATAATGAGATGGATATGGAGGAAGTTCAGCAGCCAATTGTTGCGTAGCACCCAGGGGCCAATTTGGACCCAATCCAGCTAGGAATTGTCTGAGTGGTTTATAGACCAGTTCTTCCTCCTCACCTCATATGGGAGAGATCCGTTTGCTCCCTGATGCCTGAATTCATCATCCAGACAGTTCCACCTCCGCTTCCTGTGTTTCAACAATGGTCATCTTTGTGCAACACTTCGGTCTGGACTGCACGCTATGGGACCAAATCTGGTTATCACCTGCTGCTTGACAGTCCACCCGTGCCCTGCTCTTCTGTGGTTATTGAGGAAATTGATCCCGAGCATGTTGAGTCTGATGTGCCCAATGCTGACAGTGGAAATCTTCCACCTGTTGATGCGGTCCAGTCACAGCATCAGGATGATGAGTTTCTTTTCAAGTCCACTTTACCTGCACTACTGGGAAAACGTGGTCGTGAGGCCGGGCGGGGCCGCAGATCTTCTGTTGCAGTGGCTCCAGCTCCAGATTTCTCTGTCAGGCGCATGACACGAAGTGCAGCCAAGGCCTCGGGGTTTAAACCTACCTCTGCAATTACCATCAAGCAAACACCATTAAGGCGTCCACGGGCTAAGAAGGCTAAGGTGGTAGTTGATTCTCCAGAACCTGAAGAATCGACAACGGAGATACCTCCACCAACACCAATTTCTGAACTGCAGGCAGTTGGCGCTCACCTGGGTATTTTTGCAGATCAGCTGACCATGGAGAAGCTTACGGCTTCACCAAAGAAAGCTTCCTCCAACCCTGTTCCTGATGATGAGTAAATGTAGACTGCATGATTTGTGCCAGAGGAGTGTTACCTGGCTTAGTTTTTGTTTTTAGTGGCTTCTGTTTATCCAAGGTCCTTGAACTCTGTGATATTTTGGTTTGGCTGGATGTTACCCTTATACTGCTATGTTAGGCCTAGTGATATGTCTCCAACATATCTATAATTTTTTATTGTTCCATGCTATATTATATTCTGTTTTGGACATTAATGGGCTTTATTATACACTTTTATATTATTTTTGGGACTAACCTATTAACCGGAGGCCTAGCCCAGAATTGCTGTTTTTTTTTGCAGAGTTTCGCAGAAAAAGAATATCAAACGGAGTCCAAATGAAATGAAACCTTCGGGAACATGATTTTTGGAACGAACGTGATCCCCCAAACTACCAGATACGGAGCCAAAAACCTAATTCCACCGCCGCAACCTTCTGTACCCGTGAGATCCCATCTTGGGGCCTTTTCCGGAGCTCCGCCGGAGGGGGCATCGACCACGGAGGGCTTCTACATCAACACCATAGCCTCTCCGATGATGTGTGAGTAGTTTACCTCAGACCTTCGGGTCCAGAATTATTAGCTAGATGGCTTCTTCTCTCTTTTTGGATCTCAATACAATGTTCTCCCCCTCTCTTGTGGAGATCTATTCGATGTAATCTTCTTTTGCGGTGTGTTTTTTGAGATCGATGAATTGTGGGTTTATGATCGAGTTTATCTATGAACAATATTTGAACCTCCTCTAAATTCTTTTATGTATGATTGGTTATCTTTGCAAGTCTCTTCGAATTATCAGTTTGGTTTGGCCTACTAGATTGATCTTTCTTGCAATGGAAGAAGTGCTTAGCTTTGGGTTCAATCTTGCGGTGTCCTTTCCCAGTGACAGTAGGGGTAGCAAGGCACGTATTGTATTGTTGCCATCGAGGATAACAAGATGGGGTTTATAACATATTGCATGAGTTTATTCCACTACATCATGTCATCTTGCTTATAGAGTTACTCTGTTCTTATGAACTTAATACTCTAGATGCATGCTGGATAACGGTCGATGTGTGGAGTAATAGTAGTAGATGCAGGCAGGAGTCGGTCTACTTGTCTCGGACGTGATGCCTATATACATGATCATACCTAGATATTCTCATAACTATGCTCAATTCTGTCAATTGCTCAACAGTAATCTGTTCACCCACCGTAATACTTATGCTCTCAAGAGAAGCCTCTAGTGAAACCTATGGCCCCCGGGTCTATTTTCCATCATATTAATCTTCCAACACTTAGCTATGTTTATTACCTTTTATTTTACTTTGCATCTTTATCATAAAAATACAAAAAATATTATCTTATCATATCTATCAGATCTCACTCTCGTAAGTGACCGTGAAGGGATTGACAACCCTTTTATTGCGTTGGTTGGGAGGATTTATTAGTTTGTGTAGGTGGGAGGGACTCGTGCGTGGTCTCCTACTAGATTGATACCTTGGTTCTCAAAAACTGAGGGAAATACTTACGCTACTTTGCTGCATCACCCTTTCCTCTTCAAGGGAAAACCAACACAGTGCTCAAGAGGTAGCAAGAAGGATTTCGTCAAGTCAAGATTTGACTCCCGACAACGAGCCATTTCTGGCACCGTTGCCGGGGAGTCTACGCAAAAGTCAACATACCAAGTACCCATCACAAACCCTTATCTCCCGCATTACATTATTTGCCATTTGCCTCTCGTTTTCCTCTCCCCCACTTCACCCTTGCTGTTTTATTCTCCCTCTCTTTTTCGTTCGCCTCTTTTTTCGCTTGCTTCTTGTTTGCTCGTGTGTTGGATTGCTTGCTTGTCACTATGGCTCGAGACAATACTAAATTGTGTGACTTCACCAATACCAACAATAATGATTTTCTTAGCACTCCGATTGCTCCTCTTACCGATACTGAATCTTGTGAAATCAATGCTGCTTTGTTGAATCTTGTCATGAAAGATCAATTCGCCGCCCTTCCTAGTGAAGATGCCGCTACCCATCTAAATAGCTTCGTTGATTTGTGTGATATGCAAAAGAAGAAAGATGTGGATAATGATATTGGTAAACTGAAGCTATTTCCTTTTTCGCTTAGAGATCGTGCTAAAGCTTGGTTTTCATCTTTGCCTAAAAATAGTATTGATTCTTGGGATAAGTGCAAAGATGCTTTTATCTCTAAGTATTTTCCCCCCGCTAAGATCATCTCTCTTAGAAACGATATTATTAATTTTAAGCTACTTGATCATGAACATGTTGCACAAGCTTGGGAGAGGATGAAATTAATGATACGTAATTGTCCTACACATGGCTTGAATTTATGGATGATCATACAAAATTTCTATGCTGGATTGAATTTTGCTTCTAGAAATCTTTTAGATTCGACCGCGGGAGGCACTTTTATGGAAGTCACTTTAGGAGAAGCTACTAAACTCGTAGATAATATTATGGTTAATTATTCTCAATGGCACACTCAAAGATCTACTAATAAAAAAGTGCATGCGATAGAAGAAATTAATGTTTGGAGTGGAAAGATGGATGAACTTATGAAATTATTTACTACTAAGAGTGTTTCTTCTGATCCTAATGATATGCCTTTGTCTACTTTGATTGAGAATAATAATGAATCTATCGATGTGAATTTTGTCGGTAGGAATAATTTTGGTAACAACGCGTATAGAGGAAACTTTAATCCTAGGCCTTATCCTAGTAATTCCTCTAATAATTATGGTAATTCCTACAACAATTCTTATGGGAACTTTAATAAAATGCCCTCTGAATTTGAGACTAGTGTTAAGGAGTTTATGAATTCGCAAAAGAATTTCAATGCTTTGCTTGAAAAAAATTGCTTAAAGTTGATGAATTGGCTAGGAACATTGATAGAATTTCTCTTGATGTTGATTCTTTAAAACTTAGATCTATTCCACCTAAACATGATATCAATGAGTCTCTCAAAGCCATGAGAATTTCCATTGATGAGTGCAAAGAAAGAACCGCTAGGATGCGTGCTAAGAAAGATTGCTTTATGAAAGCGTGTTCTTCTAATTCCTATGAAAATAAAGATGAAGATCTAAAAGTTATTGATGTGTCCCCAATTAAATCTTTGTTTTGCAATATGAATCTTGATAATGATGGGACTGAATATGATCCACCTTTACCTAGAAGGCGTTCCAAAAATTTGGAGTTTTTAGATCTTGATGCAAAAATTAGTAACAGTGGGATTGAAGAGATCAAAACTTTAGATATTAATTAACCCACTGTTTCGGATTTCAAGGAATTTAATTATGATAATTTCTCTTTGATAGATTGTATTTCCTTGTTGCAATCCGTGCTAAATTCTCCACATGCTTATAGTCAACATAAAGCTTTTACTAAACATATCGTTGATGCTTTGATGCAATCTTATGAAGAAAAACTTGAGTTGAAAGTTTCTATCCCTAGAAAACTTTATGATGAGTGGGAACCTAATATTAAAATTAAAATGAAAGATCAGGAATGCTATGCTATGTGTGATTTGGGTGCTAGTGTTTCCACGATTCCAAAGACTTTGCGTGATTTGCTAGGTTTCCGTGATTTTGATGATTGCTCTTTAAACTTGCACCTTGCGGATTCCACCATTAAGAAACCTATGGGAAGAATTAATGATGTTATTATTATTGCAAATAGGAATTATGTCCCTGTAGATTTTATTGTTCTTGATATAGATTGCAATCCTTCATGTCCTATTATCCTTGGTAGACCTTTCCTTAGAACGATTGGTGCAATTATTGATATGAAGGAAGGGAATATTAGATTCCCATTTCGGTTAAGAAAAGGCATGGAACACTTACCTAGAAAGAAAAATAAAATTACCTTATGAATCTATTATGAGAGACACTTATGGATTGCCTACCAAAGATGGCAATACCTAGATCTATCCTTGCTTTTATGCCTAGCTAGGGGGGTTAAACGATAGCGCTTGTTGGGAGGCAACCCAATTTTATTTTTATTTTTTTGCTTTTGGCTTCTGTTTAGGAATAAATATTTGATCTAGGCTCTGGTTAGATGTGTTTTTATGTTTTAATTAGTGTTTGTGCCAAGTTTAACCTATAGGATCTTCTTGGATGATAGTTATTTGATCTTGCTGAAAATTGCAGAAACTTTCTGTTCACGAAAATAATTGTAAAAAGTCACCAGAACGTGATAAAATATTGATTCCAATTGCTGCTGATCAATAAACAAATTTTCTAGGTTGTCCTATTTTGGCTGAATTTTTGGAGTTCCAGAAGTTTGCATTAGTTACAGATTACTACAGACTGTTCTGTTTTTGACACATTCTTTTTTTTTGTGTGTGTTGTTTGCTTATTTTGATGAATCTATGGCTAGTAAAATAGTTTATAAACCATAGAGAAGTTGGAATACAGTAGGTTTAACACCAATATAAATAAAGAATGGGTTCATTACAGTACCTTGAAGTGGTGTTTTGTTTTCTTTCGCTAACGGAGCTCACGATATTTTCTGTTAAGTTTTGTGTTGTGAAGTTTTCAAGTTTTGGGTGAAAGATTCGATGGATTATGGAACAAGGAGTGGCAAGAGCCTAATCTTGGGGATGCCCATGGCACCCCAAGATAATCTAAGGACACCAAAAAGCCAAAGCTTGGGGATGCCCCGGAAGGCATCCCCTCTTTCGTCTACTTCCATCGGTAACTTTACTTGGAGCTATATTTTTATTCACCACATGATATGTGTTTTGCTTGGAGCGTCTTGTATTATTTGAGTCTTTGCTTTTTAGTTTACCACAATCATATTTTCTGTACACACCTTTTGAGAGAGACACACTTGATTCGGAAATTATTAGAGTACTCTATGTGCTTCACTTATATCTTTTGACTATATAGTTTTTGCTCTAGTGCTTCACTTATATCTTTTAGAGCACGGTGGTGATTTTGTTTTATAGAAACTATTGTTCTCTCATGCTTCACTTAGATTATTTTGAGAGTCCTATAAAACAGCATGGTAGTTTGCTTTGACAATGATAGGCATTCAAGATTAGTAAAAAAATAATCTTATGAGTGTGTTGAATATTATGAGAAGTTTGATACTAGATAATTGTTTTGAGATATGAAGATGGTGATATTAGAGTCATGCTAGTTGAGTAGTTTTGAATTTGATAAATACTTGTGTTAAAGTTTGTGATTCCCGTAGCATGCACGTATGGTGAACCGTTATGTGATGAAGTCGGAGCATGATTTATTGATTGATTGTCTTCCTTATGAGTGGCGGTCGGGGACGAGCGATGGTCTTTTCCTACCAATCTACCCCCCTAGGAGCATGCGCGTAATACTTTGCTTTGATAACTTGTAGATTTTTGCAATAAGTATATGAGTTCTATATGACTAATGTTTAGTCCATGGATTATACGCACTTTTCCTCCTTCCACCATTGCTAGCCTCTCTAATACCGCGCACGTTTCGCCGGTATCATACACCCACCATATACCTGCCTCAAGACAGCCACCATACCTACCTATCATGGCATTTCCATAGCCATTCCGAGATATATTGCCATGCAACTTACCACCATTTCGTTTATTATGACACGCTCCATCATTGTCATATTGCTTCGCATGATCATGTAGTTGACATCGTATTTGTGGCAAAGTCACCATTCATAATTCTTTCATACATGTCACTCTTGATTCATTGCATATCCCGGTACACCGCCGGAGGCATTCACATAGAGTCATATTTTGTTCTAAGTATTGAGTTGTAATTGTTGAGTTGTAAGTAAATGAAAGTGTGATGATCATCATTTTTTAGAGCATTGTCCCAAGTGAGGAAAGGATGATGGAGACTATGATTCCCCCACAAGTCGGGATGAGACTCCGGACGAAAAAAGGCCATAAAAAAGAGAGACGAGAAGGCCCAAATAAAAAAATGAGAGAAAAAGAGAGAAGGGACAATGTTACTATCCTTTTACCACACTTGTGCTTCAAAGTAGCACCATGATCTTCATGATAGAGAGTCTTCTATGATATCACTTTCATATACTAGTGGGAATTTTTTTTCATCATAGAACTTGGCTTGTATATTCCAATGATGGGCTTCCTCAAAATGCCCTAGGTCTTCGTGAGCAAGCGAGTTGGATGCACACCCACTTAGTTCCTTTTGTTGAGCTTTCATATACTTATAGCTCTAAGTGCATCCGTTGCATGGCAATCCCTACTCACTCACATTGATATATATTAATGGGCATCTCCATAGCCCGTTGATACGCCTAGTTAATGTGAGACTATCTTCTCCCTTTTTTGTCTTCTCCACAACCACCATTCTATTCCACATATAGTGTTATGTCCATGGCTCACGCTCATGTATTGCGTGAAGATTGAAAAAGTTTGAGCACACTAAAAGTATGAAACAATTGCTTGGCTTGTCATCGGGGTTGTGCATTATTTAAATATTTTGTGTGCTGAAGATAGAGCATAGCCAGACTATATGATTTGTAGGGATAACTTTCTTTGGCCATGTTATTTTGAGAAGACATAATTGCTTAGTTAGTATGCTTGAAGTATTATTATTCTTATGTCAATATTAAACTTTTGTCTTGAATCTTTCGGATCTGAATATTCATACCACAATTAAGAGAATTACATTGAAATTATGCCAACTAGCATTCCACATCAAAAATTCTGTTTTTATCATTTACCTACTCGAGGACGAGCAGGAATTAAGCTTGGGAATGCTTGATACGTCTCCAACGTATCTATAATTTTTGATTGTTCCATGCTATATTATATTCTGTTTTGGACTTTAATGGGCTTTATTATACACTTTTATATTATTTTTGGGACTAACCTATTAACCGGAGGCCCAGCCCAGAATTGTTGTTTTTTGCCTATTTCAGAGTTTTGCAGAAAAAGAATATCAAACGGAGTCCAACCGGAATGAAACCTTCGGGAACGTGATTTTTGGAACGAACGTGATCCAGAGGACTTGGACCCTACGTCAAGACATCAACCAGGAGGGCACGAGGTAGGGGGGCACGCCTACCCCCTGGGCGCGCCCTCCATCCTTGTGGGCCCCATGTTGCTCCACTGACATACTTCTTCCTCCTATATATACCTACGTACCCCCAAACTACCAGATACGGAGCCAAAAACCTAATTCCACCGCCGCAACCTTCTGTACCCATGAGATCCCATCTTGGGGCCTTTTCCGGAGCTCCGCCGGAGGGGGCATCGATCACGGAGGGCTTCTACATCAACACCATAGCCTCTCCGATGATGTGTGAGTAGTTTACCTCAGACCTTCGGGTCCATAGTTATTAGCTAGATGGCATCTTCTCTCTTTTTGGATCTGAATACAATGTTCTCCCCCTTTCTTGGGAAGATCCATTCGATGTAATCTTCTTTTGCGTTGTGTCGTGGTTTTGTCACGGCAGATGTCCTAGAGAAAAGGACTTAGTCGTGGAGCCATCGCTACGGGTTAGCTTAAAGGGGTTAAAGCGGACAAAGGACGCAAGAGAGTTTTATACTAGTTCGGCCCCTTACGATGAAGGTAAAAGCCTACGTCTAGTTGTGATGGAATTGATGGGGTTTCGATGACCAGGGAGCGAATACGCTTTGCCTGAGTCTCGAGTTGTTGTCTGTTGTCCTTGAACCGCCGCCGGGTCGTCCCTTATATACATGGGTTGACGCCCGTCTGTTTACAGACTCCGAGGCCGGCTCATAATCGTGTCCGGCTCGGTCTCTGCTACTTCTATCTTACAACACAAGTTTACATATCAATGCCGGTTTGTGTCTACAGGCCTTAAACCGGCTTTGGGCCCTGGGCCTTCATGAAGCGTCACCGTCTGTCTTCATAGGTTTCAGATACAGATGAACTACTTATGGGGTTAACCCGGCCACTCCTGGCCGGTTTACGCCCAGTGGTAATATCCCCAACATTAGGCCCCAGATTGATTTGAACTGGTTCATGTCAATCCTCAATACTTAAGAAATTTGCTTCTTCAACATCTTCACATAATCTTGTAAACCGTCGTGACATCATCTTCTAGGATCATGGTAAACCGCCGTCACGTCACCTGCTATTTAAAACTGTGTATAATCCACCTTCATTAATGAGCCTCCGACAATCGAGGCGACAGCTCCGCCTCATATCCAAAAATTCGGCTCCTCGATTTTCGCGCCTGTCGGTTATCCCCCTTATAAATAGGGCCAGGGGGTCTTTCCATTTTCCCCCTCGTGCCTCTTCGCGTCATCGTCATCCTCGCGATGCCCGAACCTTCGACCTCAGCGGCCATCGTCAACCTTCTACTCCTGCACCAACCTTGGCCGCTGCATCGACCTGAACATACCAGAGCTCCTCTGCGCGCCGCCGCTGCTCGACAGCCTCCGTAAGTCTCCCTTTCTCTTACCATAGATCTGCACTTAGGGTTTCTGTCGTTCATCAGTGTTCTTCGCCGCCCTTCTTTATCCTTACTTATATCCATGGATTAGATCCAAAAAACACATAGATCTCGCGCGGTAGTAGTTTTAGCACCTGTTTGATATCCAACTCATCTCGTTTTAGTAGAAAATCCCATCTGAACCTTCATCAACTGCTTCGGTACCAATATTTAGGTCTGAATATATTTTCATTTTCTGACATGCGGTAGATCCAAAATTACAATGCCAACTTGTGAAACCTATTTTCCCTTCACTTATACATCTTTAATACCAGATTGGGCGGTTTAACTTCACATACAAAATGATGACCCAGTAGATACCATTAGTCCCCTGTTGGACCGCCAATGCTTTCATCATTGTACTGTTTCCATTGTCAGACTCCGGTTTACGAATAACCAATTCCGGTTTATCAATATGCTTGTATCCTTATATTGCTGTATAGTTGTCCACTGTAAATCTTAAACCGGCAATAATCATGTTTCAGATTTCCATTGCCATGGCCAAGCAAGTGTATGAATGCAATTGGGCTCCTTCTCGAGTAACCAAGGAACAATTAAACAATCTTGTTAAAACGGGCGCTTTAGCCAAGAAAGATGTCATCCACTGGAGGGTCCCTGGCCCGGAAAGTCCTCCTACACCCAAGGATGGATAGGTAGTCGTGTTTGCTGATCATCTCGGACGAGGTTTTAGCCCTCCCGGTTCAAAAAATTTTCGGGATGTGCTGGCCAATTTTCAGCTGCGCCCTCAAGACATCGGTCCCAATTCTGTGACCAACATCTGCCACTTCCAAGTCTTTTGTGAGGTTTATCTGCAAGAGGAACCTTCAGTCGAACTATTTAGGGATTTCTTTCACTTAAACCGTCGCACAGAGTTCTCAGATGGACCCAATACGGAGCTGGGCGGAATGGCGGTTCAGAAAAGGAACGAAGTCACCTTCCCTCACCCCAAACTCCACAGTCACCCCAAAGAGTGGAACCAGACTTGGTTTTACTGCATTGATACATCTCCATCTGATGAAAATCCTTTGCCGGGTTACCGCCCTGAACGTCTTAGCAACACACATCCTTTTCCTCATAGGTTGACAACAAGAGAAAGGGCCAACTATGCTCCCCAATTATCAAAGCTTAGAGCCTTCATCGCGAACGGTTTAACAGGAGTTGATCTTGCTCGTTGCTGGATAAGCTGGAGTATTATGCCCTTAAGCCGGCGCCCCGGTTTGATGTGTGAGTACATGGGGAGTTTGAAGGATGCTCAGCGGCACATTGACATTCAACTTACAGATGCAGAAGTCACTGAAGCTGTAAAGAAGATACTGAACAAACCGGAGGCTGTCTGTGTCCAAACCGGACTACTCCCTTTCTGCACCTTCAACAAACCACCAGCTGTAAGAATCATATAATCTTTTTATCTGAAGTTGCTTCTGTCCAAATATTCTCTGAAAGTGTGATTATTTTCTGACAGGGTGACGATCCGTTCTGGAACAAGAAACCATCCCAAGATAAACCGGCGAAGCCGCAAGATAAACCGGTCAAGCCAGTTCGTCCAAAGACCAAGGTTGTTAAAAAACCTGCCAAGAGAAGGACCACTGCATCCTCCGATCTACCAGCTGATGACGATGTGCGTAATCCGGAACCAGAGGTAGAACTTGACTCTCTTGGTTCATTTTTCGTACATCTCATTGACAATGATTATTATCAGGACGACGCTGAAGGCAGTCATGCTGAGGACGTAGAGGTAACCATTCTTTCCCCCGATTCAGATCCTCTGCCAACATCAAAAATCCGTCAAGCAAATCGGAAAGTCAAATTTTCTTACCCTCTTGCTTACTTGGACCCAAACTTTCTTTTGAAGACGCAGCAGCACGAGGCTCGCCGTACAACCCGGCACAGCGGCCAGGTAGTTACCTCCGCCGGTTTACCGAACAGTCCGGTTCGGAAACGCTGATCAGAGGTCTCTTATCCCATTGATACTTCATGCCCAAAAGCACGTTGTTTTCGCCAGCCTCTTAACCCATCTGATTCAAATTATCAGGGTACTTCTCACTCATCCTCTGGCGAGTCATCGGCCACACAGCTTCCACCCCTCAAAACAGTTCCTGGGTGAGCTATGCACGTGTCTTTATTCTTGATGTGTTATCTTTACATACTGTACTGATCCTTATGTCTATCTTTTCTCAGCGCCAAGCCAAGACCCAGCTAGAAAGCTCGGTTAAGCAAACCGGATGATGATAATGTAGCTGCTGAACCAGAAACAACTTCAGATCCGGAAGAAACCGACGCTGACGCCTCAAGACCATGACTTCCTTGCTGAACAAGTGCAAGTTGACACTACAAGCCATGCAGACCGTCCAACCAGCCCTTTCCGAACCGATGACAAACCAACCAGTCTGGTTAAGGGTACTGACAATCCGCCAACTCCAGCGAAGGCTGCTGATGACCAAGATGATGACATTATGATTACTGGCACTGGCCACACCACTCCTGGCAACCCTGTCGCTTTGTCAAAGCATACTACCAAGGACGAGCTTTCTGCTATCGGCAAAGGCAAATGGAATGCCGATTTATCAAGCTACGCCCATCTCAATGCTCAAGACATTCACTCTGGCTTCTTGAACCGTCTGTATACCAGCCGTGAGTATGAAGTTAGTTTGGTAAACTTGATGAAGGAGCGATATGAGGAAACTACTATTTTTCTCTTTTGTCCAATTGCAGTTTATCAACTCCTAGTAGCTCCCAAGTGACGGTTTATGATACCAATCTAAACCGGGACTTTTACCATAACTTAACTTTGCATATTTAGCTTCCAGGGACCGAATTACCTTTTTGAGATGAACCGGTTCCTTAAAATTTGCCATACTGCTCTTTCACCGGTATAGCCCCCAAGGACTGGTTTAACTTTATAAAGATGAACCGGGACTGTAGAAGAATTCTCATACCAACAGTTTTTGAACAAACACACATTAGCCCCCAAGTGCCAAGATTAATACTTGTATTGTGCTTGGGACTTGTAGAAATTTCTGATAAGGAGCAAATATGCATTAGCCCCCAAGTATCAAGGGGATAACTTGTTATGTGCTTGGTACTTCAAATATGTAGTGTCAACCTCATTGTGTATCTGTCTCTTTATAGGCTGAACTGAGCAAGAAGGAAAGCCAAACCGCTGATCTGCAAGAGAACATCAAGTCCCAACAGGCCGAAACTTCAAAAGCAAAAGATGAGCTGACGAGCGCTTTAGCCGCTATGGAAGAGCTAAAGGAGAGCTTTGCCAAGGAGCGGGCGGATTGGAACACACAGAAATCCGCTTTGCGGAAAAGAGCTGAAGATGCAGAAGCAGCTCTCAAACCGGTGGTAGACGAGCTGACTGGTGTAAAGCGGCAAGTACATGCAATGACCGCTGCTGTGTTTGGTAAGCATCTTTTCCTTAATACTTTCAACATATCTTCCCATGCGTTGCCGGTTTACTGATGTTTGCAATGATGCAGGAACTCGCATTAGTCATCTGGGCTCTGATGTTCAGAAGAAGCCGAAGGCTGCCTACACGCTGATAGAACAACTGTATACCAGCGCTCAACGAATTATCTACACCGCTTCTCACAATAAGCCGCCCCTGACGTTAATCAAGGATACCTTAGACAGGCTATCTATGCTGCCTGCCCGGGTAGAAGTGCTAAAGAGGTCTGCTGCAAGGGCTGGCGCTCTGACCGCTCTAACCCGAGCAAAGGTGTGGCTGCCTGATCTTGATCCGGTGGACGTGGCTAAAGGCTTCCCAAGCTTAACAGAAGACGGATCAGAATTTGGCCAGGAGGATCTCCGCGCCATAAACCGGGAAGTACGTCCACTGGCTTGTCAATTGGCTGAAGAAGTTGATCTTTCCCACTATCAGGCAAGTTATGATGATAAGAACAGACGGGTTGCGGCGCCAGTTCCAAAAGCGCAAAATCTGATCCCTCCAATCCGTAAGCACACTTATGCCCCTGATATTGAACCGTCAACCCTTATAAGCGACGAAGCTGTGTTCCATGCTTTAACTGGGATCGACTGGACAACTGTTGACTTCCAGCCGCCGGGTAGAGACGAAGAAGATGAACCGGTGCAAGATGATCCGGAGTCGTTAGGTCAAGCTGATAAGCAATCATAATCCGGGGGCCGGTTTAGTCTTCCACTTGCTGCAATGCTTATTGAGAAACAATTATCCCTTTGGGCACTGAAACGCCTTGTAATAGGCTAGTTAAAACACTTGGTCTGTTATGCCTTCGTGCATATTTATCTGCGACTGATGCATGTTAATCCGCCATGCTTAAGATATGATGTTCATAATCCATAGCTATTTATTCAAGTTGTTCCTGCAGATAAGAAGTTAAAAGCGCCCTGGCGCTTTACCACCGGGCGGGTGATGATACCCAAATATATATATGACTAAGGTTTATAACCAAGGTTGTAAAAGATAACCAAATATGGAAATACATGATACATGTTACCTTTAGGCATAGTGTTGGCTGAACAACCTTGTAATGAGGGTAATAATCCTAATCCGGAGTAAAAGTAACTCCTGTTATGTGATGCCGGTTTACAATAAAACCGTTCCGGGTTGTGATAAACACCAGTTTACTCCATACTGGTGACTATGAGTCAAAACCAGACCGGGCTGATAGTCTCCGGATTATAACTTGATGATGTACTGACAACTTGTAGTTGACAGTCTAACCGGGTTGATAAACACCGGTTTGAAAACGTCACAAATTTTATGAAAACAAAGAAAACTCAGCAAAAGGCAAATAAAAACCGTTGTAGTCGAGGCTTTTCACGGGCTGCCAGGCCCCAAATTTGATCAAGAGGTGTAGCTATGGTTCGGGTTCGACCAAGCCCCCAAGTGATGCTGTGGCATTACGCCGATCAAGAGGTGTAACTATGGTTCGGGTTCGACCAAGCCCCAAAGTGATGTTGTGGCATTGCGCCGATCAAGAGGTGTAGCTATGGTTCGGATACGACCAAGCCCCCAAGTGACGCTGTGGCATTACGCTGATCAAGAGGTGTAGCTATGGTTCGGGTTCGACCAAGCCCCCAAGTGATCCAATATCAAGCTTTGAGAAGCTAAATCAAGGGTAAACCGGACGCCGCTTTGTAAGCTCCATGTAACCACACATGATGTAAGAAAACAACAGATACCCCGCTTTAACTGAGGTTCCGGTTTATTATATTGATCATAATATATACAATGTCATAATATGTACATAAGCAGAGCCTGTAGCTCAAGTATAGTAGGGCCGAAGATGAGCAATATTCCACGGCCGGTTGGACTCCTCCTCCGATTTACGTGAGTCTTTGCGCTCTCGAACATCGATTAGGTAGTATGACCCGTTGTGCAGATTCTTGCTGACCACAAAAGGTCCTTCCCAAGGGGGGGATAGCTTGTGCATATCCGTCTGATCCTAGATGAGTCGAAGCACCAAATCTCCTTCTTGAAAGGTTCCGGTTCTAACCCGGCGGCTATGATAACGACACAGATCTTGCTGATAAATCGCCGAACGGGCTGCCGCCATGTCACGCTCCTCATCTAATAGGTCAAGAGCTTCCTGCCATGCCTTCTCGTTGTCAGCTTCAACGTATGCCACTACACAAGGTGAGTCATGACGGATGTCACTAGGAAGAACCGCTTCCGCTCCATAAACCATGAAGAACGGTGTATATCCTGTCGATCTGTTGGGTGTGGTATTGATGCTCCATAACACTGAAGGTAGCTCCTCAACCCAACAACCCGGCGTCCGTTGCAAAGGAACCATAAGTCGGGGTTTGATGCCTCTCAAGATCTCTTGATTGGCCCTCTCCGCTTGACCATTGGACTGGGGGTGAGCCACTGATGACACGTCAAGCCGGATGTGCTCACGTTGACAGAACTCCTTCATGGCACCCTTTCGCAGATTGGTACCGTTGTCTGTTATAATGCTGTGTGGAAAGCCAAACCGGAAGATCAACTTTTTGATGAATTGAACCGCCGTGGCTGCGTCACACTTACTAACTGGCTCTGCCTCCACCCACTTTGTGAACTTATCAACCGCCACCAAAAGGTGGGTCTTCTTGTCCTTGGACCTCTTGAAAGGCCCAACCATATCCAGCCCCCAAGTTGCAAACGACCAGGTGATTGGAATCATCCTCAATTCTGGAGCCGGTACATGAGTGCGCCTTGAGAATTTCTGACAGCCATCACATCTTTTGACCAAGTCCTCGGCATCAGCATGAGCTGTCAACCAATAGAAACCGTGACGAAACGCCTTGGCCACCAAAGATTTTGAACCGGCATGGTGACCACAATCTCCTTCATGGATCTCACGCAAAATTTCACGGCCTTCCTCAGGAGACACACAGCATTGAAACGCCCCTGTTACACTGCAATGATGTAACTCTCCATTGATAATAGTCATGGACTTGGACCGCCGGGTTATCTGCCTGGCCAAAGTTTCATCCTCTGGTAACTCGCCCTGGTTTATATACGCCAGATATGGAACCGTCCAATCCGGGATAACATGAAGAGCCGCCACCAACTGGGCCTCCGAATCAGGAAAAGCCAAATCCTCTTCACCGGGGAGCTTGACGGACGGATTATGCAAAACATCCAGGAAGAAATTAGGTGCAACCGGTTTACGTTGGGAACCTAGGCGGCTTAAAGCGTCCGCCGCTTCATTCTTCCGCCGGTCCACATGATCCACCTGATAACCTTTAAAGTGACCTGCAACAATATCCACCTCACGATGATATGCTGCCATTAGTGGGTCCTTGGAATCCCAAGTGCCGGACACTTGTTGAGCCACCACATCCGAGTCACCGAAGCACTTAACTCGGCTTAGGTTCATCTCCTTAGCCATCCGAAGACCATGGAGTAAAGCCTCATATTCAGCTGCATTGTTAGTGCAATGGTACATTAAATGGAGAACATAACAAAACTTATCACCTCGTGGGGAAGTTAATACGACTCCAGCCCCCGAGCCCTCCAATTGCCTGGACCCATCAAAATGAATAGTCCAATAAGTGTGATCTGGCTTCTCCTCTAGCGCTTGTAATTCTGTCCAATCATTGATGAAATCCACAAGTGCCTGAGATTTGATCGCCGTTCGGGGTATGTATTTCAACCCGTGAGGCCCGAGCTCGATAGCCCACTTAGCAATCCGACCAGTTGCTTCCTTGTTCTGGATTATATCCCCCAAAGGAGCAGAGCTGACCACCGTGATGGGATGATGTTGGAAATACTGCTTATGCTTCCGGCTTGCCATGAAAACCCCATACGCCAATATTTGCCAATGCGGGTACCTCTGCTTGGACTCAATAAGTACCTCACTGATATAGTAAACCGGCCGCTGAACCGGATATTCCTTTCCTGCCTCCTTGTGCTCCACCACAATAGCCACACTAACAGCGTGAGCATTAGCTGCCACATATAGCAACAATGGTTCTTTGTCCACTGGAGCAGCGAGAATTGGCGGGTTAGCCAGCTGCCGCTTTAAGTCCTCAAATGCTTCATTAGCAGTGTCACTCCAGACGAAGTTATCCGTTTTCTTCAGCATCTGATATAAAGGGATGGCCTTCTCGCCAAGGTGACTGACAAACCGGCTCAATGCGGCAATCCGGCCTGCCATGCGTTGAACATCATTGATACACTTCGGTTTAGCCAAGGAGGTGATGGCTTTGATTTTTTCCGGATTAGCTTCAATGCCCCTGTTAGACACCAAAAAGCCCAAGAGCTTGCGTGCAGGTACACCAAAGACACACTTGGCCGGATTAAGCATCATTTTATAAACCCGCAGGTTATGAATGGTTTCCTTCAAGTCATCAATCAATGTCTCCTTCTTCCTTGATTTTACCACAATACCATCCACATAGGCGTGAACATTGCGGTCGATCTGTTTGTGCAAACAATTCTGCACACACCTTTGGTAAGTCGCCTGGGCACTCTAGAGGGAGTTATGAAGGTTGTCTTCTCCTGGTCCTTAACTGCCATTTTGATCTGATGATAACCAGAATATGCATCCAAAAAACTTAAACGCTCACAACCCGCCGTAGCATCAATAATTTGATCAATACGGGGAAGGGCAAAAGGATCTGCTGGACAAGCTTTGTTGAGATCTGCGTAGTCCACACACATACGCCAAGTGCCATTCTTCTTGAGGACCATCACCGGATTAGCCAACCACTCAGGATGGAATACTTCAACAATAAAGCCAGCCGCCAAGAGCCTGTCTACTTCTTCTCCAATAGCTTTGCGTCTTTCTTCATTGAACCGGCGGAGAAACTGCTTGACCGGTTTATACTTGGGATCAACATTGAGAGTGTGCTCAGCGAGTTCTCTCGGTACACCTGGCATTTCAGAAGGCTTTCGTGCAAAGATGTCCCGATTCTCACGGATGAACTCGATGAGCGCGCTTTCCTATTTCGGATCCAAGTTAGCGCTGATGCTGAACTCCTTGGATGAATCGCCAGGCACGAAGTCAACAAGCTTAGTTTCATCAGCCGATTTAAACTTCAGGGCCAGATCATACTCTGTAGTTGGTTTCTTCAATGAAGTCATATCTGCCAGATCAACATTGTCCTTGTAAAACTTCAACTCTTCTGTTGCACAAACCGACTCAGCATAAGCCGCATCACCTTCTTCACACTCCAGAGCAATCTTGCGGCTCCCATGCACGGTTATAGTTCCCTTGTGACCCAGCATCTTGAGCTGCAGATAGACATAACAAGGCCGTGCCATAAACTTAGCATAAGCTGGCCGTCCAAATAGGGCATGATACGGGCTTCTGATTTTCACTACTTCAAAGGTCAAGGTCTCTGATCTTGAATCATGCTCATCTCCAAAAGCCACCTCCAGAGCTATCTTACCAACAGGATATGCCGACTTACCAGGCACCACACCATGGAACACCGTATTGGACGGTTTAAGATTTTTATCTATTAACCCCATGCGACAAAAAGTTTCATAATAAAGGATATTGATACTGTTGGAAATATGCCCTAGAGGCAATAATAAATTGGTTATTATTATATTTCCTTGTTCATGATAATCGTTTATTATCCATGCTAGAATTGTATTGATAGGAAACTCAGATACATGTGTGGATACATAGACAACACCATGTCCCTAGCAAGCCTCTTGTTGACTAGCTCGTTGATCAATAGATGGTTACGGTTTCCTGACCATGGACATTGGATGTCGTTGATAACGGGATCACATCATTAGGAGAATGATGTGATGGACAAGACCCAATCCTAAGCCTAACACAAGATCGTGTAGTTCGTTTGCTAAGAGCTTTTCTAATGTCAAGTATCATTTCCTTAGACCATGAGATTGTGCAACTCCCGGATACAGTAGGAATGCTTTGGGTGTACCGAACGTCACAACATAACTAGGTGGCTATAAAGGTGCACTACAGGTATCTCCGAAAGTGTCTGTTGGGTTGGCACGAATCGAGACTGGGATTTGTCACTCCGTGTAAACGGAGAGGTATCTCTGGGCCCACTCGGTAGGACATCATCATTATGTGCACAATGTGACCAAGGAGTTGATCACGGGATGATGTGTTACGGAACGAGTAAAGAGACTTGCTGGTAACGAGATTGAACAAGGTATCGGGATACCGACGATCGAATCTCGGGCAAGTACTATACCGGTAGACAAAGGGAATTGTATACGGGATTGATTGAATCCCCGACATCGTGGTTCATCCGATGAGATCATCGTGGAACATGTGGGAGCCAACATGGGTATCCAGATCCCGCTGTTGGTTATTGACCGGAGAACGTCTCGGTCATGTCTGCATGGTTCCCGAACCCGTAGGGTCTACACACTTAAGGTTCGATGACGCTAGGGTTATAGGGAATAGATATACGTGGTTACCGAATGTTGTTCGGAGTCCCGGATGAGATCCCGGACGTCACGAGGAGTTCTGGAATGGTCCGGAGGTAAAGATTTATATATGGGAAGTCCTGTTTTGGTCACCGGAAAAGTTTCGGGTGCTATCGGTAACGTACCGGGACCACCGGGAGGGTCCCGGGGGTCCACCAGGTGGGGACCCCGGCCCCAGAGGGCTGCGTGGGCCAAGTGTGTGAAGGGACCAGCCCCTAGGTGGGCTGGTGCGCCTCCCACAAAGGGGCCCAAGGCGCAGGGAAGGGGGGAAGGGGGAAACCCTAGGATCAGATGGGCCTAAGGCCCACCTAGTGGTGCGCCCCCTCCCTCCCCCCTTGGCCGCCCCTCCAAGTCCCATCTAGGGCTGGCTGCACCCCTTGGTGGGGAACCCTAGATGGGGGCGCAGCCCCTTCCCCTCCCCTATATATAGTGGGGGTTTTGGGGCTGCCATAGACATGAGAACATGTCTCTCTTGGCGCAGCCCTTCCCTCTTCCATGCCCTCCTCCTCTCCCGCGGTGCTTGGCGAAGCTCTGCAGGATTGCCACGCTCCTCCATCACCACCACACCGTCGTGCTGCTACTGGACGGAGTCTTCCCCAACCTCTCCCTCTCTCCTTGCTGGATCAAGGCGTGGGAGACGTCACCGGGCTGCACGTGTGTTGAACCCGGAGGCGCCGTGATTCGGCGCTTAGATCGGAATCAACCGCGATCTGAATCGCTACGAGTACGACTCCTTCATCCGCGTTCTTGCAATGCTTCCGCATCGCGATCTACAAGGGTATGTAGATGCACTCCCCTTCCCCTCATTGCTAGATTACTCCATAGATTGATCTTGGTGATGCGTAGAAAATTTTGAATTTCCGCTACGTTCCCCAACAGAGGCATCATGAGCTAGGTCTATGCGTAGTTTCTATGCACGAGTAGAACACAAAGTAGTTGTGGGCGTCGATGTTGTCAATTTACTTGCCATTACTAGTCTTATCTTGATTCGGCGGCATCGTGGGATGAAGCGGCCCGGACCAACCTTACATGTACACATACGTGAGACAGGTTCCACCGACTGACATGCACGAGTTGCATAAGGTGGCTAGCGGGTGTCTGTCTCTCCCACTTTAGTCGGATCGGATTCGATGAAAAGGGTCCTTATGAACGGTAAATAGCAATTGGCATATCACGTTGTGGCTTTTGCGTAGGTAAGAAACGTTCTTGCTAGAATCCCATAGCAGCCACGTAAAACATGCAACAACAATTAGAGGACGTCTAACTTGTTTTTGCAGGGTATGCTATGTGATGTGATATGGCCAAAAGGATGTGATGAATGATATATATGATGTATGAGATTGATCATGTTCTTGTAATAGGAATCACGACTTGCATGTCGATGAGTATGACAACCGGCAGGAGCCATAGGAGTTGTCTTAATTTATTGTATGACCTGCGTGTCAAAGAAAACGCCATGTAATTACTTTACTTTATTGCTAACCGTTAGCCATAGTAGTAGAAGTAATAGTTGGCCAGACAACTTCATGAAGACACGATGATGGAGATCATGATGATGGAGATCATGGTGTCATGCCGGTGACGAAGGTGATCATGCCGCGCCTCAAAGATGGAGATCAAAGGCGCAAGATGATATTGGCCTTATCACGTCACTTTATGATTTGCATGTGATGTTTGTCATGTTTACGTCTTATTTGCTTAGAACGACGGTAGCATAAATAAGATGATCCCTCACTAAAATTTCAAGAGACGTGTTCCCCCTAACTGTGCACCGTTGTGAAGGTTCGTTGTTTCGAAGCACCACGTGATGATCGGGTGTGATAGATTCTAACGTTCGAATACAACGGGTGTTGATGAGCCTAGCATGTACAGACATGGCCTCGGAACACATGCGAAACACTTAGGTTGACTTGACGAGCCTAGCATGTACAGACATGGCCTCGGAACACAAGAGATCGAAAGGTCGAACATGAGTCGTATAGTAGATGCGATCAACATGGAGATGTTCACCGATGATGACTAGTCCGTCTCACGTGATGATCGGACATGGCCTAGTTTGACTCGGATCATGTATCACTTAGATGACTAGACGGATGTCTATCTGAGTGGGAGTTCATTAAATAATCAGATGAACTTAATTATCATGAACATAGTCAAAAGGTCTTTGCAAATTATGTCATAGCTTACGCTTTAGTTCTACTGTTTAAGATATGTTCCTAGAGAAAAATTTTGTTGAAAGTTGATAGTAGCAATTATGCGGACTGGGTCCGTAAACTGAGGATTGTCCTCATTGCTGCACAGAAGGCTTATGTCCTTAATGCACCGCTCGGTGTGCTGAACCTCAGCGTCGTCTGTAGATGTTGCGAAACATCTGACATACACGTTTTGATGACTACGTGATAGTTCAGTGCGTGATGCTAACGGTTTATAATTGTGGCACTAAAGACGTTTTTGAAACGTCGCAGAACATATGAGATGTTCCGAAGACTGAAATTGAGATTTCAGACTAGTGCCCATGTCAAGAGGTATGAGACCTCTGACAAGTTTCTTAAGCCTGCAGACTAAGGGAGAAAAGCTCAATCGTTGAGCATGTGCTCAGATTGTCTGAGTACCACAATCGCTTGAATCGAGTGGGAGTTAATCTTCCAGATGAGATAGTGATGGTTCTCCATAGTCACTGCCACCAAGCTATTAGAGCTTCGTGATGAACTATAACATATCAGGGATAGACATGATGATCCTTGAGCAACTCGCGATGTTTGACACCGCGAAAGTAGAAATCAAGAAGGAGCATCAATTGTTGATGGTTAGTAAAACCACTAGTTTCTAGAAGGGCAAGGGCAAAAGGGATACTTCATGAAACAGCAAATCATTTGCTGCTCTAGTGAAGAATCCCAAGGTTGAACCCAAACCCGAGACTAAGTGCTTCTGTAATGAGGGAAATGGTCACTGAAGCAAAACTGCCCTAGATACTTGGTAGATGAGAAGGCAGGCAAGGTCGACCGAAGTATATTGGATATACATTATATGAATGTGTACTTTACTAGTACTCCTAGCAGCACCAGGGTATTAGATACCGGTTCGGTTGCTAAGTGTTAGTAACTCGAAATAAAAGCTGCGGAATAAACGGAGACTAGCTAAAGGTGAGATGACGATATGTGTTGGAAGTGTTTCCAAGGTTGATGTGATCAAGCATCGCATGCTCCCTCTACCATCGAGATTGTTGTTAAACCTAAATAATTGTTATTTGGTGTTTGCGTTGAGCATAAACATGATTGGATTATGTTTATCGCAATACAATTATTCATTTAAGGAGAATAATGGTTACTCTGTTTATTTGAATAATACCTTCAATGGTCTTGCACCTAAAATGAATCTCGATCGCAGTGATACACATGTTCGTGCCAAAAGATATAAAATAGTGATGATAGTACCACATACTTGTGGCACTGCCATTTGAGTCATATTGGTATAGAACGCATGAAGAAGCTCCATGTAGATGGATCTTTGGACTCACTCGTTTTTGAAAAGATTGAGACATGCGAACCATGTCTATTGGTATATATGCATGAAGAAACTCCATGCAGATGGTGTTGGGGAACGCAGTAATTTCAAAAAATTTCCTACGCACACGCAAGATCATGGTGATGCATAGTAACGAGAGGGGAGAGTGTTGTCCACGTACCCTCCTAGACCAAAAGCGGAAGCGTTAACACAACCCGGTTGATGTAGTCGTACGTCTTCACGATCCGACCGATCAAGTACCGAACGCACGGCACCTCCGAGTTCAGCACACGTTCAACTCGATGACGTCCCTCGAACTCCGATCCAGCCGAGTGTTGAGGGAGAGTTTCGTCAGCACGATGGCGTGGTGACGATGATGATGTTCTACCGACGCAGGGCTTCGCCTAAGCTCCGCAACGATATTGTCGAGGTGTAATATGGTGGAGGGGGGCATCGCACACGGCTAAAATATCGTATATCAATTGTGTGTCTAGAGGTGCCCCCCTGCCCCCGTATATAAAGGAGCAAGGGGGGAGGCCGGCTGCCCTTGGGGCGCGCCAAGGAGAGAGGGGGGAGTCCTCCTCCTAGTAGGAGTAGGACTCCCCTTTCCTAGTCCAACTAGGAAGAGAGGGGGGGAAGGAAATAGAGGGAGAGGGAGAGGGAAAGAGGGGCCGCGCCCCCCTCCCCTAGTCCAATTCGGACTCCTCATGGGAGGGGGCGCGCCACCTCCTGGCTGCTGCCCTCTCTCTCCCCTCAGGCCCACTAAGGCCCAATACTTCCCGGGGGGTTCCGGTAACCCCTCCAGCACTCCGGTTTTATCCGAAACTTCTCCGGAACACTTCCGGTGTCCAAATATAGTCGTCCAATATATCAATCTTTATGTCTCGACCATTTCGAGACTCCTCGTCATGTCCGTGATCACATCCGGGACTCCGAACAACCTTCGGTACATGAAAACATATAAACTCATAATATAACTATCATCGTAACGTTAAGCGTGCGGACCCTACGGGTTCAAGAACTATGTAGACATGACCGAGACACCTCTCCGGTCAATAACCAATAGCGGAACCTGGATGCTCATATTGGTTCCTACATATTCTACGAAGATCTTTATCGGTCAGACCGCATAACAACATACGTTGTTCCTTTTGTCATCGGTATGTTACTTGCCCGAGATTCGATCGTCGGTATCTCGATACCTAGTTCAATCTTGTTACCGGCAAGTCTCTTTACTCGTTCCGTAATACATCATCCCGCAACTAACTCATTAGTCACAATGCTTGCAAGGCTTATAGTGATGTGCATTACCAAGTGGGCCCAGAGATACCTCTCCGACAATCGGAGTGACAAATCCTAATCTCGAAATACGCCAACCCAACAAGTACCTTTGGAGACACCTGTAGAGCACCTTTATAATCACCCATTTACGTTGTGACGTTTGGTAGCACACAAAGTGTTCCTCCGGTAAACGGGAGTTGCATAATCTCATAGTCATAGGAACATGTATAAGTCATGAAGAAAGCAATAGCAACATACTAAACGATCGGGTGCTAAGCTAACGGAATGGGTCAAGTCAATCACGTCATTCTCCTAATGAGGTGATCCCATTAATCAAATGACAACTCATGTCTATGGCTAGGAAACATAACCATCTTTGATTAACGAGCTAGTCAAGTAGAGGCATACTAGTGACACACTGTTTGTCTATGTATTCACACATGTATTATGTTTCCGGTTAATACAATTCTAGCATGAATAATAAACATTTATCATGATATAAGGAAATAAATAATACTTTATTATTTCCTCTAGGGCATATTTCCTTCAGTCTCCCACTTGCATTAGAGTCAATAATCTAGATTACACTGTAATGATTCTTACACCCATGGAGTCTTGGTGCTGATCATGTTTTGCTCGTGGAAGAGGCTTAGTCAACGGGTCTGCAACATTCAGATCCGTATGTATCTTACAAATTTCTATGTCTCCCACCTGGTCTAAATCCCGGATGGAATTGAAGCGTCTTTTGATGTGCTTGGTTCTCTTGTGAAATCTGGATTCCTTTGCTAAGGCAATTGCACCAGTATTGTCACAAAAGATTTTCATTGGTCCCGATGCACTAGGTATGACACCTAGATCGGATATGAACTCCTTCATCCAGACTCCTTCATTTGCTGCTTCCGAAGCAGCTATGTACTCTGCTTCACATGTAGATCCCGCCACGACACTTTTCTTAGAACTGCACCAACTGACAGCTCCACCGTTCAATGTAAATACGTATCCGGTTTGCGATTTAGAATTGTCCGGATCAGTGTCAAAGCTTGCATCAACGTAACCACTTACGATGAGCTCTTTGTCACCTCCATAAACGAGAAACATATCCTTAGTCCTTTTCAGGTATTTCAGGATGTTCTTGACCGCTGTCCAGTGATCCACTCCTGGATTACTTTGGTACCTCCCTGCTAAACTTATAGCAAGGAACACATCAGGTCTGGTACACAGCATTGCATACATGATAGAGCCTATGGCTGAAGCATAGGGAACATCTTTCATCTTCTCTCTATCTTCTGCAATGGTCGGGCATTGAGTCTTACTCAATCTCACACCTTGTAGTACAGGCAAGAACCCTTTCTTTGCTTGATCCATTTTGAACTTCTTCAAAACTTTGTCAAGGTATGTGCTTTGTGAAAGTCCAATTAAGCGTCTTGATCTATCTCTATAGATCTTAATGCCTAATATATATGCAGCTTCACCGAGGTCTTTCATTTAAAAACTCTTATTCAAGTATCCCTTTATGCTATCCAGAAATTCCATATCATTTCCAATCAGCAATATGTCATCCACATATAATATCAGAAATGCTATTGAGCTCCCACTCACTTTCTTGTAAATACAGGCTTCTCCAAAAGTCTGTATAAAACCAAATGCTTTGGTCACACTATCAAAGCATTTATTCCAACTCCCAGAGGCTTGTACCAGTCCATAAATGGATCGCTGGAGCTTGCACACTTTGTTAGCTCCCTTTGGATTGACAAAACCTTCCGGTTGCATCATATACAACTCTTCTTCCAGAAATCCATTCAGGAATGCAGTTTTGACATCCATTTGCCAAATTTCATAATCATAAAATGCGGCAATTGCTAACATGATTCGGACAGACTTAAGCATCGCTACGGGTGAGAAGGTCTCATCGTAGTCAATCCCTTGAACTTGTCGAAAACCTTTCGCAACAGGTCGAGCTTTATAGACAGTAACATTACCATCAGCGTCAGTCTTCTTCTTGAAGATCCATTTATTTTCAATGGCTTGCCGACCATCGGGCAAGTCAACCAAAGTCCATACTTTGTTCTCATACATGGATCCCATCTCGGATTTCATGGCTTCAAGCCATTTTGCGGAATCTGGGCTCACCATCGCTTCTTCATAGTTCGTAGGTTCGTCATGGTCTAGTAACATAACCTCCAGACAGGATTACCGTACCACTCAGGTGCGGATCTTGATCTAGTTGACCTACGAGGTTCAGTAATAACTTGATCTGAAGTTTCATGATCATTATCATTAACTTCCTCACTAATTGGTGTAGGTGTCGTAGAAACTGATTTCTGTGATGATCTACTTATCAATAAGGGAGCAGGTACAGTTACCTCATCAAGTTCTACTTTCCTCCCACTCACTTCTTTCGAGAGAAACTCCTTCTCTAGAAAGGATCCATTCTTAGCAACGAATATCTTTCCTTCAGATCTGTGATAGAAGGTGTACCCAACAGTCTCCTTTGGGTATCCTATGAAGACACATTTCTCCGATTTAGGTTCGAGCTTATCAGGTTGAAGTTTCTTCACATAAGCATCGCAACCCCAAACTTTAAGATACGACAACTTTGGTTTCTTGCCAAACCATAGTTCATAAGGCGTCGTCTCAACGGATTTCGATGGTGTCCTATTTAGAGTGAATGCAGCCGTCTCTAAAGCATAACCCCAAAACGATAGCGGTAAATCAGTAAGAGACATCATAGATCGCACCATATCTAATAAAGTACGATTACGATGTTCGGACACACCATTACGCTGTGGTGTTCCGGGTGGCGTGAGTTGCGAAACTATTCCGCATTGTTTCAAATGTAGGCCAAACTCGTAACTCAAATATTCTCCTCCACGATCAGATCGTAGAAATTTTATTTTCTTGTTATGATGATTTTCTACTTCACTCTGAAATTCTTTGAACTTTTCAAATGTTTCAGACTTATGTTTCATTAAGTAGATATACCCATATCTGCTCCAATCATCTGTGAAGGTGAGAAAATAACGATATCCGCCACGAGCCTCAATATTCATCGGACCACATACATCTGTATGTATGATTTCCAACAAATCTGTTGCTCTCTCCATAGTTCCGGAGAACGGTGTTTTGGTCATCTTGCCCATGAGGCACGGTTCGCAAGTACCAAGTGATTCATAATCAAGTGATTCCAAAAGTCCATCAGTATGGAGTTTCTTCATGCGCTTTACACCGATATGACCCAAACGGCAGTGCCACAAATAAGTTGCACTGTCATTATCAACTCTGCATCTTTTGGCTTCGACATTATGAATATGTGTATCGCTACTATCGAGATTCATTAAAAATAGACCACTCTTCAAGGGTGCATGACCATAAAAGATATTATTCATATAAATAGAACAACCATTATTCTCTGATTTAAATGAATAACCGTCTCGCATTAAACAAGATCCAGATATAATGTTCATGCTCAACGCTGGCACCAAATAACAATTATTTAGGTCTAAAACTAATCCCGAAGGTAGATGTAAAGGTAGCGTGCCGACGGCGATCACATCGACTTTGGAACCATTTCCCACGCGCATCGTCACCTCCTCCTTAGCCAATCTTCACTTAATCCGTAGCCCCTGTTTCGAGTTGCAAATATTAGCAACAGAACCAGTATCAAATACCCAGGTGCTACTGCGAGCATTAGTAAGGTACACATCAATAACATGTATATCACATATACCTTTGTTAACCTTGCCATCCTTCTTATCCGCCAAATACTTGGGGCAGTTCCGCTTCCAGTGACCAATCTGCTTGCAGTAGAAGCACTCAGTTTCAGGCTTAGGTCCAGACTTGGATTTCTTCTCCTGAACAGCAACTTGCTTGCTGTTCTTCTTGAAGTTCCCCTTCTTCTTGCCTTTGCCCTTTTTCTTGAAACTAGTGGTTTTACTGACCATCAACACTTGATGCTCCTTTTTTATTTCTACCTCCGCTGCCTTTAGCATTGCGAAGAGCTCGGGAATTGTCTTATCCATCCCTTGCATGTTATAGTTCATCACAAAGCTCTTGTAGCTTGGTGGCAGTGATTGAAGAATTCTGTCAATGACGCTATCATCCGGAAGATTAACTCTCAGTTGAATCAAGTGATTATTATACCCAGACATTTTGAGTATATGCTCACTGACAGAACTATTCTCTTCCATCTTGCAGCTATAGAACTTATTGGAGACTTCATATCTCTCAATCCGGGCATTTGCTTGAAATATTAACTTCAACTCCTGGAACATCTCATATGCTCCATGATGTTCAAAACGTCGTTGAAGACCCGGTTCTAAGCCGTAAAGCATGGCACACTGAACTATCGAGTAGTCATCAGCTTTGCTCTGCCAGACGTTCATAACTTCTGGTGTTGCTCTTGCAGGAGGCCTGGCACCTAGCGGTGCTTCCAGCACATAATTCTTCTGTGCAGCAATGAGGATAATCCTCAAGTTACGGACCCAGTCCGTGTAATTGCTACCATCATCTTTCAACTTTGCTTTCTCAAGGAACGCATTAAAATTCAACGGAACAACAGCACGGGCCATTTATCTACAATTAACATAGACAAGCAAGATACTATCAGGTACTAAGTTCATGATAAATTCAAGTTCAATTAATCATATTACTTAAGAACTCCCACTTAGATAGACATCCCTCTCATCATCTAAGTGATTACGTGATCCAAATCAACTAAACCATGTCCGATCATCACGTGAGATGGAGTAGTTTCAATGGTGACCATCACTATGTTGATCATATCTACTATATGATTCACGCTCGACCTTTCGGTCTCCGTGTTCCGAGGCCATATCTGCACATGCTAGGCTCGTCAAGTTTAACCTGAGTATTCCGCGTGTGCAACTGTTTTGCACCCGTTGTATTTGAACGTAGAGCCTATCACACCCGATCATCACGTGGTGTCTCAGCACGAAGAACTTTCGCAACGGTGCATACTCAGGGAGAACACTTTTATCTTGAAATTTTAGTGAGAGATCATCTTATAATGCTACCGTCAATCAAAGCAAGATAAGATGCATAAAAGATTAACAACACATGCAATCAATATAAGTGATATGATATGGCCATCATCATCTTGTGCTTGTGATCTCCATCTCCGAAGCACCGTCATGATCACCATCGTCACCGGCGCGACACCTTGATATCCATCATAGCATCGTTGTCGTCTCGCCAACTATTGCTTTTACGACTATCGCTACCGCTTAGTGATAAAGTAAAACAATTACATGGCGATTGCATTGCATACAATAAAGCGACAACCATATGGCTCCTGCCAGTTGCCGATAACTCGGTTACAAAACATGATCATCTCATACAATAAAATATAGCATCATGTCTTGACCATATCACATCACAACATGCCCTGCAAAAACAAGTTAGACGTCCTCTACTTTGTTGTTGCATGTTTTACGTGGCTGCTACGGGCTTAGCAAGAACCGTTCTTACCTACGCATCAAAACCACAACGATAGTTTGTCAAGTTGGTGCTGTTTTAACCTTCGCAAGGACCGGGCGTAGCCACACTCGGTTCAACTAAAGTTAGAGAGACAGACACCCGCCAGTCACCTTTAAGCAACGAGTGCTCCCAACGGTGAAACCAGTCGCTGCTTCATCTCACAATACCGCTGAACTAAAGTATGACATGCTGGTAAGTAGTATGACTTATATCGCCCACAACTCACTTGTGTGCTACTCGTGCGTAGCATCAACGCATAAAACCAGGCTCGGATGCCACTGTTGGGGAACGTAGTAATTTCAAAAAATTTCCTACGCACACGCAAGATCATGGTGATGCATAGCAACGAGAGGGGAGAGTGTTGTCCACGTACCCTCGTACACCGAAAGCGGAAGCGTTAACACAACGCGGTTGATGTAGTCGTACGTCTTCACGATCCGACCGATCAAGTACCGAACGCACGGCACCTCCGAGTTCAGCACACGTTCAGCTCGATGACGTCCCTCGAACTCCGATCCAGCCGAGAGTTGAGGGAGAGTTTCGTCAGCACGACGGCGTGGTGACGATGATGATGTTCTACCGACGCAGGGCTTCGCCTAAGCTCCGCAACGATATTATCGAGGTGTAATATGGTGGAAGGGGGCATCGCACACGGCTAAAATATCATATATCAATTGTGTGTCTAGAGGTGCCCCCCTGCCCCCGTATATAAAGGAGCAAGGGGGGAGGCCGGCTGCCCTTGGGGCGCGCCAAGGAGAGAGGGGGGAGTCCTCCTCCTAGTAGAAGTAGGACTCCCCTTTCCTAGTCCAACTAGGAAGAGAGAGGGGGAAGGAAAGAGAGGGAGAGGGAGAGGGAAAGAGGGGCCGCGCCCCCCTCCCCTAGTCCAATTCGGACTCCTCATGGGAGGGGGCACGCCACCTCCTGGCTGCTGCCCTCTCTCTCCCCTCAGGCCCACTAAGGCCCAATACTTCCCGGGGGGTTCCGGTAACCCCTCCGGCACTCCGGTTTTATCCGAAACTTCTCCGGAACACTTCCGGTGTCCGAATATAGTCGTCCAATATATCAATCTTTATGTCTCGACCATTTCGAGACTCCTCGTCATGTCCGTGATCACATCCGGGACTCCGAACAACCTTCGGTACATGAAAACATATAAACTCATAACATAACTATCATCGTAACGTTAAGCGTGCGGACCCTACGGGTTCGAGAACTATGTAGACATGACCGAGACACCTCTCCGGTCAATAACCAATAGCGGAACCTAGATGCTCATATTGGTTCCTACATATTCTACGAAGATCTTTATCGGTCAGACCGTATAACAACATACGTTGTTCCTTTTGTCATCGGTATGTTACTTGCCCGAGATTCGATCGTCGGTATCTCGATACCTAGTTCAATCTCGTTACCGGCAAGTCTCTTTAGTCGTTCCGTAATACATCATCCCGCAACTAACTCATTAGTCACAATGCTTGCAAGGCTTATAGTGATGTGCATTACCGAGTGGGCCCAGAGATACCTCTCCGACAATCGGAGTGACAAATCCTAATCTCGAAATACGCCAACCCAACAAGTACCTTTGGAGACACCTGTAGAGCACCTTTATAATCACCCATTTACGTTGTGACGTTTGGTAGCACACAAAGTGTTCCTCCGGTAAACGGGAGTTGCATAATCTCATAGTCATAGGAACATGTATAAGTCATGAAGAAAGCAATAGCAACATACTAAACGATCGGGTGCTAAGCTAACGGAATGGGTCAAGTCAATCACGTCATTCTCCTAATGAGGTGATCCCGTTAATCAAATGACAACTCATGTCTATGGCTAGGAAACATAACCATCTTTGATTAACGAGCTAGTCAAGTAGAGGCACTCGTGAATTTTTGTGTGTTCAGAATGCACCATTCAAAGCCACATCATCATTTTTCAATCTTTTCTGACTTCATTTGTTATTTTTCATGCATTTACTAATTATTTTGAGCTATAAGACCCTAAAATTGAAAAGCATTTCAAATGAACTCTGAAAAGGTTGAAAGTTGGCATGGTATCATCATTTCATCCACATAGCATGTGCAAGAAAGTTGAGAGGGTCCCGACAAATACTGGATGCACTTCGTGTACAAAACGGACAAACTCTTTCAAAGTATCAGGATTTCATACGGAAACTCGTCTGTTACAAAGGGATTTCATTTTTGAAAACTAATTTGAACTCCTGACTTTTTGTGTGTTCAAAATGCACCATTCAAAGCCACATCATCATTTTTCAATCCTTTCTGACTTCATTTGTTATTTTTCATGCATTTACTAATTATTTTGACCTATAAGACCCTAAAATTGAAAAGCATTTCAAATGAACTCTGAAAAGGTTGAAAGTTGGCATGGTATCATCATTTCATCCACATAGCATGTGCAAGAAAGTTGAGAGGGTCCCGGCAAAAACTGGACGCACTTCGTGTACAAAACGGACAATCTCTTTCAAAGTATCAGGATTTCATACGGAAACTCGTCTGTTACAAAGGGATTTCATTTTT
>NC_057802.1:609060690-609061633 GCF_018294505.1 Triticum aestivum | reverse complement strand
AAGACCCTAAAATTGAAAAGCATTTCAAATGAACTCTGAAAAGGTTGAAAGTTGGCATGGTATCATCATTTCATCCACATAGAATGTGCAAGAAAGTTGAGAGGGTCCCGACAAATACTGGATGCACTTCGTGTACAAAACGGACAATCTCTTTCAAAGTATCAGGATTTCATACGGAAACTCGTCTGTTCCAAAGGCATTTCATTTTTTAAAACTTATTTGAACTCCTGACTTTTTGTGTGTTCAGAATGCACCATTCAAAGCCACATGATCATTTTTCAATCTTTTCTGACTTCATTTGTTATTTTTCATGCATTTACTAATTATTTTGAGCTATAAGACCCTAAAATTGAAAAGCATTTCAAATGAACTCTGAAAAGGTTGAAAGTTGGCATGGTATCATCATTTCATCCACATAGCATGTGCAAGAAAGTTGAGAGGGTCCCGGCAAATACTGGATGCACTTCGTGTACAAAACGGACAATCTCTTTCAAAGTATCAGGATTTCATACGGAAACACGTATGTTACAAAGGGATTTCATTTTTAAAAACTTATTTGAACTCCTGACTTTTTGTGTGTTCAGAATGCACCATTCAAAGCCACATCATAATTTTTCAATCTTTTCTGACTTCATTTGTTATTTTTCATGCATTTACTAATTATTTTGAGCTATAAGACCCTAAAATTGAAAAGCATTTCAAATGAACCCTGAAAAGGTTGAAAGTTGGCATGGTATCATCATTTCATCCACATAGCATGTGCAAGAAAGTTGAGAGGGTCCCGACAAATACTGGATGCACTTCGTGTACAAAACGGTCAATCTCTTTCAAAGTATCAGGATTTCATACGGAAACTCGTCTGTTACAAAGGGATTTCATTTTTTTAAACTTATTTGAACTCCTGACTTTTTGTATGTTCGAAATGCACCATTCAAAGCCATAT
>NC_057802.1:609058121-609059154 GCF_018294505.1 Triticum aestivum | reverse complement strand
ACTTCATTTGTTATTTTTCATGCATTTACTAATTATTTTGAGCTATAAGACCCTAAAATTGAAAAGCATTTCAAATGAACTATGAAAAGGTTGAAAGTTTGCATGGTATCATTATTTCATCCACATAGCATGTGCAAGAAAGTTGAGAGGGTCCCGGCAAATACTGGATGCACTTCGTGTACAAAACGGACTATCTCTTTCAAAGTATCAGGATTTCATACGGATACTCGTCTGTTACAAAGGGATTTCATTTTTTAAAACTTATTTGAACTCCTGAATTTTTGTGTGTTCAGAATGCACCATTCAAAGCCACATCATCATTTTTCAATCCTTTCTGACTTCCTTTGTTATTTTTCATGCATTTACTAATTATTTTGAGCTATAAGACCCTAAAATTGAAAAGCATTTCAAATAAACTCTGAAAAGGTTGAAAGTTGGCATGGTATCATCATTTCATCCACATAGAATGTGCAAGAAAGTTGAGAGGGTCCCGACAAATACTGGATGCAATTCGTGTACAAAACGGACAATCTCTTTCAAAGTATCAGGATTTCATACGGAAACTCGGCTGTTACAAAGGCATTTCATTTTTTAAAACTTATTTGAACTCCTGACTTTTTGTGTGTTTAGAATGCACCATTCAAAGTCACATGATCATTTTTCAATCTTTTCTGACTTCATTTGTTATTTTTCATGCATTTACTAATTATTTTGAGCTATAAGACCCTAAAATTGAAAAGCATTTCAAATGAACTCTGAAAAGGTTGAAAGTTGGCATGGTATCATCATTTCATCCACCTAGCATGTGCAAGAAAGTTGAGAGGGTCCCGGCAAATACTGGATGCACTTCGTGTACAAAACGGACAATCTCTTTCAAAGTATCAGGATTTCATACGGAAACACGTATGTTACAAAGGAATTTCATTTTTAAATACTTATTTAACTCCTGACTTTTTGTGTGTTCAGAATGCACCATTCAAAGCCACATCATCATTTTTCAATCTTTTCTGACTTCATTTGTTATTTTTCATGC
>NC_057802.1:609054650-609055498 GCF_018294505.1 Triticum aestivum | reverse complement strand
TGTTACAAAGGGATTTCATTTTTAAAAGTTATTTGAACTCCTGACTTTTTGTGTGTTCAGAATGCACCATTCAAAGCCACATCATCATTTTTCAATCCTTTCTGACTTCATTTGTTATTTTTCATGCATTTACTAATTATTTTGAGCTATAAGACCCTAAAATTGAAAAGCATTTCAAATGAACTCTGAAAAGGTTGAAAGTTGGCATGGTATCATCATTTCATCCACATAGCATGTGCAAGAAACTTGAGAGGGTCCCGGCAAAAACTGGATGCACTTCGTGTACAAAACGGACAATCTCTTTCAAAGTATCAGGATTTCATACGGAAACTCGTCTGTTACAAAGGGATTTCATTTTTTTAAACTTATTTGAACTCCTGAATTTTTGTGTGTTCAAATAGCACCATTCAAAGCCACATCATCATTTTTCAATCCTTTCTGACTTCATTTGTTATTTTTCATGCATTTACTAATTTTTTTGAGCTATAAGACCCTAAAATTGAAAAGCATTTCAAATGAACTCTGAAAAGGTTGAAATTTGGCATGGTATCATCATTTCATCCACATAGAATGTGCAAGAAAGTTGAGAGGGTCCCGGCAAATACTGGATGCAATTCGTGTACAAAACGGACAATCTCTTTCAAAGTATCAGGATTCATATGGAAACTCGGTTGTTACAAAGGCATTTCATTTTTTAAATACTTATTTAACTCCTGACTTTTTGTGTGTTCAGAATGCACCATTCAAAGCCACATCATCATTTTTCCATCTTTTCTGACTTCATTTGTTATTTTTCATGCATTTACTAATTATTTTTAGCTATAAGACCCTAAAATTGAAAAGCATTT
>NC_057802.1:609053779-609054313 GCF_018294505.1 Triticum aestivum | reverse complement strand
AAGCATTTCAAATGAACTCTGAAAAGGTTGAAAGTTGGCATGGTATCATCATTTCATCCACATAGCATGTGCAAGAAAGTTGAGAGGGTCCCGGCAATAACTGGATGCACTTTGTGTACAAAACGGACAATCTCTTTCAAAGTATCAGGATTTCATACGGAAATTCGTCTGTTACAAAGGGATTTCATTGTTTAAAACTTATTTGAACTCCTGAATTTTTGTGTGTTCAAAATGCACCATTCAAAGCCACATCATCATTTTTCAATCCTTTGTGACTTAATTTGTTATTTTTCATGCATTTACTAATTATTTTGAGCTATAAGACCCTAAAATTGAAAAGCATTTCAAATAAACTCTGAAAAGGTTGAAAGTTGGCATGGTATCATCATTTCATCCACATAGCATGTGCAAGAAAGTTGAGAGGGTCCCGGCAAAAACTGGATGCACTTCGTGTACGAAACGGACAATCTCTTTCAAAGTATCAGGATTTCATACGGAAACTCGTCTGTTACAAAGGGATTTCATTTTTTAAAA
>NC_057802.1:609052526-609053556 GCF_018294505.1 Triticum aestivum | reverse complement strand
TCAAAGCCACATCATCATTTTTCAATCCTTTCTGACTTCATTTGTTATTTTTCATGCATTTACTAATTATTTTGAGCTATAAGACCCTAAAATTGAAAAGCATTTCAAATGAACTCTGAAAAGGTTGAAAGTTGGCATGGTATCATCATGTCATCCACATAGCATGTGCAAGAAAGTTGAGAGGGTCCCGGCAAAAACTGGATGCACTTCGTGTACAAAACGGACAATCTCTTTCAAAGTATCAGGATTTCATACGGAAACTCGTCTGTTACAAAGGGATTTCATTGTTTAAAACTTATTTGAACTCCTGAATTTTTGTGTGTTCAAAATGCACCATTCAAAGCCACATCATCATTTTTCAGTCCTTTCTGACTTCCTTTGTTATTTTTCATGCATTTACTAATTATTTTGAGCTATAAGACCCTAAAATTGAAAAGCATTTCAAATGAACTCTGAAAAGGTTGAAAGTTGGCATGGTATCATCATTTCATCCACATAGAATGTGCAAGAAAGTTGAGAGGGTCCCGACAAATACTGGATGCAATTCGTGTACAAAACGGACAATCTCTTTCAAAGTATCAGGATTTCATACGAAAACTCGGCTGTTACAAAGGCCTTTCATTTTTTTAAACTTATTTGAACTCCTGCCTTTTTGTGTGTTCAGAATGCACCATTCAAAGTCACATGATCATTTTTCAATCTTTTCTGACTTCATTTGTTATTTTTCATGCATTTACTAATTATTTTTAGCTATAAGACCCTAAAATTGAAAAGCATTTCAAATGAACTCTGAAAAGGTTGAAAGTTGGCATGCTATCATCATTTCATCCACATAGCATGTGCAAGAAAGTTGAGAGGGTCCCGGCAAATACTGGATGCACTTCGTGTACAAAACGGACAATCTCTTTCAAAGTATCAGGATTTCCTACGGAAACACGTATGTTACAAAGGAATTTCATTTTTAAATACTTATTTAACTCCTGACTTTTTGTGTGTTCAGAATGCACCATTCAAAGCCACATCATCATTT
>NC_057802.1:609051397-609052426 GCF_018294505.1 Triticum aestivum | reverse complement strand
TGAACTCCTGACTTTTTGTGTGTTTAGAATGCACCATTCAAAGCCACATCATAATTTTTCAATCCTTTCTGACTTCATTTGTTATTTTTCATGCATTTAATAATTATTTTGAGCTATAAGACCCTAAAATTGAAAAGCATTTCAAATGAACTCTGAAAAGGTTGAAAGTTGGCATGGTATCATCATTTCATCCACATAGCATGTGCAAGAAAGTTGAGAGGGTCCCGACAAATACTGGATGCACTTCGTGTACAAAACGGACAATCTCTTTCAAAGTATCAGGATTTCATACGGAAACTCGTCTGTTACAAAGGGATTTCATTTTTTAAAACTTATTTGAACTCCTGACTTTTTGTGTGTTCAGAATGCACCATTCAAAGCCACATCATAATTTTTCAATCTTTTCTGACTTCATTTGTTATTTTTCATGCATTTACTAATTATTTTGAGCTATAAGACCCTAAAATTGAAAAGCATTTCAAATGAACTCTGAAAAGGTTGAAAGTTGGCATGGTATCATCATTTCATCCACATAGCATGTGCAAGAAAGTTGAGAGGGTCCCGGCAAATACTGGATACATTCGTGTACAAAACGGACAACCTCTTTCAAAGTATCAGGATTTCATACGGAAACACGTATATTACAAAGGGATTTCATTTTTAAAAACTTATTTGAACTCCTGACTTTTTGTGTGTTCAGAATGCACCATTCAAAGCCACATCATCATTTTTCAATCCTTTCTGACTTCATTTGTTATTTTTCATGCATTTACTAATTATTTTGAGCTATAAGACCCTAAAATTTAAAAGCATTTCAAATGAACTCTAAAAAGGTTGAAAGTTGGCATGGTATCATCATTTCATCCACATAGCATGTGCAAGAAATTTGAGAGGGTCCCGGCAAAAACTGGATGCACTTCGTGTACAAAACGGACAATCTCTTTCAAAGTATCAGGATTTCATACGGAAACTCGTCTGTTACAAAGGGATTTCATTTTTTAAAACTTATGTGAACTCCTGAATTTTTGT
>NC_057802.1:609042670-609045570 GCF_018294505.1 Triticum aestivum | reverse complement strand
AATGCACCATTCAAAGCCACATCATCATTTTTCAATCCTTTCTGACTTCATTTGTTATTTTTCATGCATTTACTAATTATTTTGAGCTATAAGACCCTAAAATTGAAAAGCATTTCAAATGAACTCTGAAAAGGTTGAAAGTTGGCATGGTATCATCATTTCATCCACATAGCATGTGCAAGAAAGTTGAGAGGGTCCCGGCAAATACTGGATGCACTTCGTGTACAAAACGGACAATCTCTTTCAAAGTATCAGGATTTCATACGGAAACACGTATGTTACAAAGGGATTTCATTTTTTAAAACTTATTTGAACTCCTGACTTTTTGTGTGTTCAGAATGCACCATTCAAAGCCACATCATAATTTTTCAATCCTTTCTGACTTCATTTGTTATTTTTCATGCATTTACTAATTATTTTGAGCTATAAGACCCTAAAATTGAAAAGCATTTCAAATGAACTCTGAAAAGGTTGAAAGTTGGCATGGTATCATCATTTCATCCACATAGCATGTGCAAGAAAGTTGAGAGGGTCCCGGCAAATACTGGATGCACTTCGTGTACAAAACGGACAATCTCTTTCAAAGTATCAGGATTTCATACGGAAACACGTATGTTACAAAGGGATTTCATTTTTTATAACTTATTTGAACTCCTTACTTTCTGTGTGTTCAGAATGCACCATTCAAAGCCACATCATAATTTTTCAATCTTTTCTGACTTCATTTGTTATTTTTCATGCATTTACTAATTATTTTGAGCTATAAGACCCTAAAATTGAAAAGCATTTCAAATGAACTCTGAAAAGGTTGAAAGTTGGCATGGTATCATCATTTCATCCACATAGCATGTGCAAGAAAGTTGAGAGGGTCCCGACAAATACTGGATGCACTTCGTGTACAAAACGGACAATCTCTTTCAAAGTATCAGGATTTCATACGGAAACTCGTCTGTTACAAAGGGATTTCATTTTTTAAAACTTATTTGAACTCCTGACTTTTTGTGTGTTCAAAATGCACCATTCAAAGCCACATCATCATTTTTCAATCCTTTCTGACTTCATTTGTTATTTTTCATGCATTTACTAATTATTTTGAGCTATAAGACCCTAAAATTGAAAAGCATTTCAAATGAACTCTGAAAAGGTTGAAAGTTAGCATGGTATCATCATTTCATCCACATAGCATGTGCAAGAAAGTTGAGAGGTTTACGGCAAAAACTGGATGCACTTCGTGTACAAAACGGACAATCTCTTTCAAAGTATCAGGATTTCATACGGAAACTCGTCTGTTACAAAGGGATTTAATTTTTTAAAACTTATTTGAACTCCTGACTTTTTGTGTGTTCAAAATGCACCATTCAAAGCCACATCATCATTTTTCAATCCTTTCTGACTTCATTTGTTATTTTTCATGCATTTACTAATTATTTTGAGCTATAAGACCCTAAAATTGAAAAGCATTTCAAATGAACTCTGAAAAGGTTGAAAGTTGGCATGATATCATTATTTCATCCACATAGCATGTGCAAGAAAGTTGAGAGGGTTACGGCAAAAACTGGATGCACTTCGTGTACAAAACGGACAATCTCTTTCAAAGTATCAGGATTTCATCCGGAAACTCGTCTGTTACAAAGGGATTTCATTTTTTAAAACTTATTTGAACTCCTGACTTTGTGTGTGTTCAAAATGCACCATTCAAAGCCACATCATCATTTTTCAATCCTTTCTGACTTCATTTGTTATTTTTCATGCATTTACTAATTATTTTGAGCTATAAGACCCTAAAATTGAAAAGCATTTCAAATGAACTCTGAAAAGGTTGAAAGTTGGCATGGTATCATCATTTCATCCACATAGCATGTGCAAGAAAGTTGAGAGGGTCCCGACAAATACTGGATGCACTTCGTGTACAAAACGGACAATCTCTTTCAAAGTATCAGGATTTCATACGGAAACTCGTCTGTTACAAAGGGATTTCATTTTTTAAAACTTATTTGAACTCCTGACTTTTTGTGTGTTCAGAATGCACCATTCAAAGCCACATCATAATTTTTCAATCTTTTCTGACTTCATTTGTTATTTTTCATGCATTTACTAATTATTTTGAGCTATAAGACCCTAAAATTTAAAAGCATTTCAAATGAACTCTGAAAAGGTTGAAAGTTGGCATGGTATCATCATTTCATCCACATAGCATGTGCAAGAAAGTTGAGAGGGTCCCGGCAAAAACTGGATGCACTTCGTGTACAAAACGGACAATCTCTTTCAAAGTATCAGGATTTCATACGGAAACTTGTCTATTACAATGGGATTTCATTTTTTAAAACTTATTTGAACTCCTGAATTTTTGTGTGTTCAAAATGCACCATTCAAAGCCACATCATCATTTTTCATTCCTTTCTGACTTCATTTGTTATTTTTCACGCATTTTCTAATTATTTTGAGCTATAAGACCCTAAAATTGAAAAGCATTTCAAATGAACTCTGAAAAGGTTGAAAGTTGGCATGGTATCATCATTTCATCCACATAGCATGTGCAAGAAAGTTGAGAGGGTCCCGGCAAATACTGGATACATTCGTGTACAAAACGGACAATCTCTTTCAAAGTATCAGGATTTCATACGGAAAGACGTATGCTACAAAGGGATTTCATTTTTAAAAACTTATTTGAACTCCTGACTTTTCGTGTGTTCAGAATGCACCATTCAAAGCCACATCATCATTTTTCAATCCTTTCTGACTTCATTTGTTATTTTTCATGCATTTACTAATTATTTTGAGCTATAAGAACCTAAAATTGAAAAGCATTTCAAATGAACTCTGAAAAGGTTGAAAGTTGGCATGGTATCATCATTTCATCCACATAGCATGTGCAAGAAAGTTGAGAGGGTCCCGGCAAA
>NC_057802.1:609041474-609042660 GCF_018294505.1 Triticum aestivum | reverse complement strand
TTTCTGACTTCATTTGTTATTTTTCATGCATTTACTAATTATTTTGAGCTATAAGACCCTAAAATTGAAAAGCATTTCAAATGAACTCTGAAAAGGTTGAAAGTTGGCATGGTATCATCATTTCATCCACATAGCATGTGCAAGAAAGTTGAGAGGGTCCCGGCAAATACTGGATGCACTTCGTGTACAAAACGGACAATCTCTTTCAAAGTATCAGGATTTCATACGGAAACACGTATGTTACAAAGGGATTTCATTTTTTATAACTTATTTGAACTCCTTACTTTCTGTGTGTTCAGAATGCACCATTCAAAGCCACATCATAATTTTTCAATCTTTTCTGACTTCATTTGTTATTTTTCATGCATTTACTAATTATTTTGAGCTATAAGACCCTAAAATTGAAAAGCATTTCAAATGAACTCTGAAAAGGTTGAAAGTTGGCATGGTATCATCATTTCATCCACATAGCATGTGCAAGAAAGTTGACAGGGTCCCGGCAAATACTGGATACACTTCGTGTACAAAACGGACAACCTCTTTCAAAGTATCAGGATTTCATACGGAAACACGTATGTTACAAAAGGATTTCATTTTTTAAAACATATGTGAACTCCTGACTTTTTGTGTGTTTAGAATGCACCATTCAAAGCCACATCATAATTTTTCAATCCTTTCTGACTTCATTTGTTATTTTTCATGCATTTAATAATTATTTTGAGCTATAAGACCGTAAAATTGAAAAGCATTTCAAATGAACTCTGAAAAGGTTGAAAGTTGGCATGGTATCATCATTTCATCCACATAGCATGTGCAAGAAAGTTGAGAGGGTCCCGACAAATACTGGATGCACTTCGTGTACAAAACGGACAATCTCTTTCAAAGTATCAGGATTTCATACGGAAAATCGTCTGTTACAAAGGGATTTCATTTTTTAAAACTTATTTGAACTCCTGACTTTTTGTGTGTTCAGAATGCACCATTCAAAGCCACATCATAATTTTTCAATCTTTTCTGACTTCATTTGTTATTTTTCATGCATTTACTAATTATTTTGAGCTATAAGACCCTAAAATTGAAAAGCATTTCAAATGAACTCTGAAAAGGTTGAAAGTTGGCATGGTATCATCATTTCATCCACATAGCATGTGCAAGAAAGTTGAGAGGGTCCCGGCAAATACTGGAT
>NC_057802.1:609040816-609041464 GCF_018294505.1 Triticum aestivum | reverse complement strand
AAAGTTGAGAGGGTCCCGGCAAAAACTGGATGCACTTCGTGTACAAAACGGACAATCTCTTTCAAAGTATCAGGATTTCATACGGAAACTCGTCTGTTACAAAGGGATTTCATTTTTTAAAACTTATGTGAACTCCTGAATTTTTGTGTGTTCAAAATGCACCATTCAAAGCCACATCATCATTTTTCAATCCTTTCTGAATTCATTTGTTATTTTTCATGCATTTACTAATTATTTTGAGCTATAAGACCCTAAAATTGAAAATCATTTCAAATGAACTCTGAAAAGGTTGAAAGTTGGCATGGTATCATCATTTCATCCACATAGCATGTGCAAGAAAGTTGACAGGGTCCCGGCAAATACTGGATACACTTCGTGTACAAAACGGACAACCTCTTTCAAAGTATCAGGATTTCAAACGGAAACACGTATGTTACAAAAGGATTTCATTTTTTAAAACTTTTTTGAACTCCTGACTTTTTGTGTGTTCAGAATGCACCATTCAAAGCCACATCATAATTTTTCAATCTTTTCTGGCTTCATTTGTTATTTTACACGCATTTACTAATTATTTTGAGCTATAAGACCCTAAAATTGAAAAGCATTTCAAATGAACTCTGAAAAGGTTGAAAGTTGGCATGGTATCAT
>NC_057802.1:609040055-609040483 GCF_018294505.1 Triticum aestivum | reverse complement strand
ACATCATAATTTTTCAATCTTTTCTGACTTCATTTGTTATTTTTCATGCATTTACTAATTATTTTGAGCTATAAGACCCTAAAATTGAAAAGCATTTCAAATGAACTCTGAAAAGGTTGAAAGTTGGCATGGTATCATCATTTCATCCACATAGCATGTGCAAGAAAGTTGAGAGGGTCCCGGCAAATACTGGATACACTTCGTGTACAAAACGGACAACCTCTTTCAAAGTATCAGGATTTCATACGGAAACACGTATGTGACAAAAGGATTTCATTTTTTAAAACTTATTTGAACTCCTGAATTTTTGTGTGTTCAAAATGCACCATTCAAAGCCACATCATCATTTTTCAATCCTTTCTGACTTCATTTGTTATTTTTCATGCATTTACTAATTATTTTGAGCTATAAGACCCTAAAATTGAAAA
>NC_057802.1:609033716-609034205 GCF_018294505.1 Triticum aestivum | reverse complement strand
TTTCTGACTTCATTTGTTATTTTTCATGCATTTACTAATTATTTTGAGCTATAAGACCCTAAAATTGAAAAGCATTTCAAATGAACTCTGAAAAGGTTGAAAGTTGGCATGGTATCATCATTTCATCCACATAGCATGTGCAAGAAAGTTGAGAGGGTCCCGGCAAATACTGGATGCACTTCGTGTACAAAACGGACAATCTCTTTCAAAGTATCAGGATTTCATACGGAAACACGTATGTTACAAAGGGATTTCATTTTTTATAACTTATTTGAACTCCTTACTTTCTGTGTGTTCAGAATGCACCATTCAAAGCCACATCATAATTTTTCAATCTTTTCTGACTTCATTTGTTATTTTTCATGCATTTACTAATTATTTTGAGCTATAAGACCCTAAAATTGAAAAGCATTTCAAATGAACTCTGAAAAGGTTGAAAGTTGGCATGGTATCATCATTTCATCCACATAGCATGTGCAAGAAAGTTGA
>NC_057802.1:609031903-609032931 GCF_018294505.1 Triticum aestivum | reverse complement strand
ACTGGATGCACTTCGTGTACAAAACGGACAATCTCTATCAAAGTATCAGGATTTCATACGGAAACTCGTCTGTTACAAAGGGATTTCATTTTTTAAAACTTATTTGAACTCCTGACTTTTTGTGTGTTCAAAATGCACCATTCAAAGCCACATCATCATTTTTCAATCCTTTCTGACTTCATTTGTTATTTTTCATGCATTTACTAATTATTTTGAGCTATAAGACCCTAAAATTGAAAAGCATTTCAAATGAACTCTGAAAAGGTTGAAAGTTGGCATGGTATCATCATTTCATCCACATAGCATGTGCAAGAAAGTTGAGAAGGTCCCGGCAAAAACTGGATGCACTTCGTGTACAAAACGGACAATCTCTTTCAAAGTATCAGGATTTCATACGGAAACTCGTCTATTACAAAGGGATTTCATTTTTTAAAACTTATTAGAACTCCTGAATTTTTGTGTGTTCAGAATGCACCATTCAAAGCCACATCATCATTTTTCAATCTTTTCTGACTTCATTTGTTATTTTTCATGCATTTACTAATTATTTTGAGCTATAAGACCCTAAAATTGAAAATCATTTCAAATGAACTCTGAAAAGGTTGAAAGTTGGCATGGTATCATCATTTCATCCACATAGCATGTGCAAGAAAGTTGAGAGGGTCCCGGCAAATACTGGATGCACTTCGTGTACAAAACGGACAATCTCTTTCAAAGTATCAGGATTTCATACGGAAACACGTATGTTACAAAGGGATTTCATTTTTTAAAACTTATTTGAACTCCTGACTTTTTGTGTGTTCAGAATGCACCATTCAAAGCCACATCATCATTTTTCAATCTTTTCTGACTTCATTTGTTATTTTTCATGCATTTACTAATTATTTTGAGCTATAAGACCCTAAAATTGAAAAGCATTTCAAATGAACTCTGAAAAGGTTGAAAGTTGGCATGGTATCATCATTTCATCCACATAGCATGTGCAAGAAAGTTGAGAGGGTCCCGGCAAATACTGGATGCACTTCGTG
>NC_057802.1:609029540-609030338 GCF_018294505.1 Triticum aestivum | reverse complement strand
TTCACATAGCATGTGCAAGAAAGTTGAGAGGGTCCCGGCAAAAACTGGATGCACTTCGTGTACAAAACAGACAATCTCTTTCAAAGTATCAGGATTTCATACGGAAACTCGTCTGTTACAAAGGGATTTCATTTTTTAAAACTTATTTGAACTCCTGAATTTTTGTGTGTTCAAAATGCACCATTCAAAGCGACATCATCATTTTTCGATCCTTTCTGACTTCATTTGTTATTTTTCATGCATTTACTAATTATTTTGAGCTATAAGACCCTAAAATTGAAAAGCATTTCAAATGAACTCTGAAAAGGTTGAAAGTTGGCAGGGTATCATCATTTCATCCACATAGCATGTGCAAGGAAGTTCAGAGGGTCCCGGCAAAAACTGGATGCACTTCGTGTACAAAACGGACAATCTCTTTCAAAGTATCAGGATTTCATACGGAAACTCGTCTGTTACAAAGGCATTTCATTTTTTAAAACTTATTTGAACTCCTGAGTTTTTGTGTGTTCAGAATGCACCATTCAAAGCCACATCATCATTTTTCAATCTTTTCTGACTTCATTTGTTATTTTTCATGCATTTACTAATTATTTCGAGCTATAAGACCCTAAAATTGAAAAGCATTTCAAATGAACTCTGAAAAGGTTGAAAGTTGGCATGGTATCATCATTTCATCCACATAGCATGTGCAAGAAAGTTGAGAGGGTCCCGGCAAAAACTGGATGCACTTCGTGTACAAAACGGACAATCTCTTTCAAAGTATCAGGATTTCATACGGAAACTCGTCTGTTACAAAGG